>NW_016909479.1:5757-94281 GCF_001483705.2 Eufriesea mexicana | reverse complement strand
TATAAATCTATCCATCAACTTATAATTTATATAAATATCACTAAAGAATTTGCAATTTCATATATGTCGATAAACACCAATTTAATTTTAATTTCAACACGACTTATACGAAAATCGTGACGAGGAATAAAGAACAAATACTGACACAAATTTTGTGATGAAATTATACAATTTTCCACTGGCGCTCTTGAATTTTAAAAATTAATTCAACTTGCTCACGAGTAAACGTGAGACGATTTTCCACTTAACTCACTAGCGCCACCACGGTGCATATCTACGACAAACGTTTATCACGAATTATTCTTCGATTTTATTGAAATATTCTTGGAATTTCCTTCCTACTTATTTATTTCACACACTTTTATTCGTTCTTAAAGAAATTTTTCGACACGTGAAAGGGTTAAAAGCAAATTTGGTAAGAAATGTCGAGCCGAATCGTCATCGACGATAATGCCATGGTAATACCCAAAAATTCAATACTCTCATTTGGTAGCCAGTCCAATCGTTATTCGCGTTCCCGTAGATTCGAGTCTGAAAAGAGCGGGAAAGTGAATTTACTGCTGAATGACGCGTTCGTTTCATCGATTCATTTGAAATTTTTCCAACGGAATTTTCCCAACCGTTGTCGAAGCTGCTTTATTCTATGATAGTGAGCGGGAATATTTTGGGTGGGATTTTTTAATATTCCGGTTCGGGTGGGACACTGAAGATTTCGCCGAGGTCCTTCTCTCTCGCTCTCTTCGCAGGTTTTCCGTCGTGTTTTCACCGAGATCTCGGGACAAACGAAATGCATGGAATACATAATATCATGGGCGAATGGCTGATGCAATTTCGTCCAGGCAAAAGTGTCGGTAAGCACTGACAATATCCCGTTCCTGTGCCCGCGTTTATGGACGCCAAAAAATTCCTGAACCCTCCGGAAATCGCTTCGTTTCCATTTCCACTGGCCCACGATTTTCTTCCTCGACACCTTCGTTCCTTTCCAATTTTCATGGGGAACCATAGTGCAATTTATTTCACTTTTTAATCCCAAATCGACACATCCTCCGAAATTCCCAGTTTCTCGGCTCTTCGATATTTCAATCCCCGAGCAATTTCGGAAAATCTTCGTCTTCTCCGAAAATTTCCTTCAGATACAAAATTCTCGATATCTATCAAACGTAAGGATATTTCTTCCGGAAGAGGACGACTTAAATTCAGAAATCAGGATTCAGTGGGAATCGTGGAAACCTCGAATCTGGGATTCGGTAATTCCACGAGTAGAATGAGAAAGACTTGTACACAGGGTGGTGAAAAGAAAAAGAACGGTTCAAAATTTTGGATAGATAGTAAAAATTCTCAGTGAACTTAGGTCCTGGAAGTTCGTATTTTTAAATATACAATCTTAACCCCTTGTACTATGATTTGATTGTGAAAAAGTATACATTGAAGTGGTATTTAATTTCAATTGATCACTATATAATATACCTATTCTATGTACAATGAAATTAGATAAAAATTTTAGAAATTTTTCGAATTTTGTGCACGTTAAAATGTGTGAAACATAATTATGATCGCGTGATTAGTGTAGATTATAATTACGAGAGTTGACATGAAGAATTCGTAATTTTAATTATATTATTATTATATATTATTAGGTGGGTAGAAAAATAATTTCGTTTTGCTTCTTTTCCATCTCTAATTAAATAACCTAAATAAAACGTAAATCATCGCTACATACAAAATGTTTATTATCAGAATATAGAGTGGAGTCAACGCTTTCGAAAGATACATAACATAACCACATTTACAGAATAGTTTATTCCAATATCAAGCTGCAAAAATCGAAAATACAAAAAAGATTATTTTTCTACGAACCTAATATATTATAGACAGTGTTTGTAACTTGCTCTAACATTCAAATTTGGTATCTTGGCACTCACTAATGCAAAATGCACGAGTAAATAAATTTGTAAAAACGTTTTAACATCAGTTGCAATAACATGTAACCAAAAATGAAAGGATGTAAATTAAAAAATTTTAATGTAACCCTTCATAAAGCTTTTCAAGGACATTATACGGTCAAATAAATATAGACATCATATACATCCTGTAGTATCCAATAAAGTTTGTCTGAAAGATTTTTCTCAGCCATCCATATTTTTCGAGATATTTACACGTTTCCAGATAAATTACACACACTGTGTATTACATTACATATATTATGTTATATACAGGGTGTTCTAGATCATCCTTTCATCCCTATAAAAATTCAGAGGAATTGATATTTATGAAATATTGAACTATATTTTTGAATCACCCTATGTATGAAGTACCGTAATTCCTGAATCTCAGTAAACTAATTCTTTCATCTAGTATCTCTAGTATCTCTAGTATCTTTTATCTCTCTTAGAAATTCCGATTTAATTAACTTGTAGATTTTGTAAAGGTACAATACTTCAGCTTGCTTTGTCAAACTAACTTTTGTTTTCTAATTTGGTGTAGAATTTAATTTTCCTACCCTATAATCATTTTGTGTATTCCGCAATGGTACAGTTGTGGATCTCCTACGAACTAATTCTTGTCCCAAATCACGTAAAAATTCCGAATGCTATTTCTTGATCACCCGGTACACTCTGCGGAATACAAGAACTCTACTTCCTTCAACAAATTAAACCGTTCCCAAATCCAGCGGGAATTTTCGACGTAACCCCGATCTTTATATTCACTCTGTATCTTCTGCAGAGGTTCAGTAATTTTACGTTCTTTGGCAACCCAATTCTCACCCCAAATCTCGCAGAAGCGTACAGCATCCGTGTGGCTCGACTTTTTCCAAGGGTTCTCGTAATTGGTACATTGTACCACGCTTCCTGTAACTCGAACACAATCTCCGCAGCCAGGTCCAAACGTATCCTGGAACGCACCGACTTTGCCCTACTTCGTGGGAAGAGCCGGAAGTTTGTCAATCGAGCGGAAACCGACTGGTACGCAGCATGTATGCTAATGATCTAATTCTCCCGAGACATTTCCATGGAAATACCAATGCGGCAGGTGCAAGAAAGAATCGGTTGGTGTGGCGTTAATTATTATTTTTCTTAGGTGAATCTTAAATTTTGTATGTTGAATTATTTATCATGCATTCTATATCTTACTCTCTGACTTCTGGACTCTAAATCATGGACTTTGGACTTTAGATCGTAAGCTTTGTACTTTGGATACTGGACACCAAATCCTAAATTTTGGACCTAGAATACTGAACTCCGAATACTAGGTTAGGTTAGATTAGGTGAACTATCTATTTTGCATCCTGTATCTTATTCTCTGACTTCTGATCTCTGAACTATGGACTTTGGACTTTGGATCGTGAGCTATGTACTATGGACTTTGGATACTGGACACCAAATCTTAAATTTTGGACCTAGAATACTGGACTCCGAATACTAGGTTAGGTTAGATTAGATAAATTGTCTATTTTGCATTATGCATCTTGTTCGACTGTTAAACTCTGAACAATGGAGTTTGGACTTTAGATCATAAGCCTTGTTCTTTGGACTTTATATTATGAGCTTCGTACTTTACACTTTGGACACTGGACACCAAATCATAAATTTTGGACCTAGAATACTGGACTTCGAATACTACGTTAGGTTTGATTAGGTAAATTATCTATTTTGCATACTGCATATTGTTTTCTAACCTCTGAACTCTGAACCATGCAGTGTGGACTTTATATCAAGAGCTTTGTTCTTTGGACTTTGGACACTAGGCACCAAATCTTAAATTTTGGACTTAGAATACTAGACTCCGAGTATTAGGCTTTGGGTTTTAGATGGTAGACTCCAGATCATAAATTCGGAACCATAAACATTACACTTTGGAATATGAGCTTGGAACTTTGGACCTTGGATTTCGGACCTTGGACCCCAAATTCAACATTTTTAATCCTGCATCTTGGATCTTGGATCCTGAACTTCGAATCCTATATTTTGGACACGGAATCCTGGACATTAAATCATAAATTTTAGATTCTGAACTGAAAACACTGAATCCAGGACTCTAAATTTCGGTCCTCGAATTCTAAGTTCTAAATCATAATCGTTGGTTTCTCAACTTTCAATTCTGAGCCTTGAATTCTCATTTCTGCGTCCAAAATTCTAGACCTTGGATTCTGGATTCTGAATCCAGGACTTTGAATTCTGAACCCTGGACTCTATAGTCAGGATCTTGTATCTTGGATCCCGAAGCCTGAACTATAGATTCTGCATCCTGTATCTTGGACTTTCGACCCCGAACCTTGGACTATAGATTTTGGATTCTGTAACTTAGACATTACATCTTGAATCCAAGACTTTCATATCATAAATTTTGGATCCTAGGCTCTGAACCTCGAATCCTGAACTCTCAACTGAAAATCTAGCTCACTCGCTTCTATTTTTGCTTAAATAATCCTAAATTTACTTAAGTACCATTCGTTTCTCTTCTTAGTCAGGGTGATTAATGACTTGTTAAAGATCTTGTCACTTAGACTCTACTTGTATCACTCTTGCTAAATATCGATGGAACGAGCTTAGGTTTGTCGTGACCATGCCTTTGAGAGTTGCTTAGGTGAGTAAACGCATCCAAACGTATCTCGAACTTTCCCAATTTATCCTGTTAAATAGCTAACATAAACCCAAACTAACGTAAATTTGCTCGAAACAAAGCCAACAAACAATCAAAATTAGTTCGATAAATATGTATTCTTAGAGAAAGAATTTACTCTCTCGTAGAAGCGCTATTCGAACACTGTTCCTGCCACTGAAACGTTTATTCAGTTGCCTTAAGCTGTCGGATAGCCATTTTTGGTCCCACCAGAACGAGGTAATTAATTGGAACGCCGGGAAAGTTCTCACGCGAAATTCACCTCTGCAGAACAAACGCCGCAGAAGTGACCTGCAAACCTCTCGGAAAACCCGGCAAATATTTGCAGACTTCAGTCGTGGAACAACAAAGAAGTACGCCCATTAAAAAGATGAAGATCCTTCAATTAAGAGAATACCAGAGAATAGCCATGGATTTCCGTTAGTGGGAAAAGAATTTTTTCGATTGTGGTCCGTGGACGCGTTTCAATTAAAACGTGCGCTCCCTTTCTCTCCCCTGGTAGCGGGAACGCGGTTATTACGAATAAAGGGGAGTGGTGGGAGATGGGCCGATATTTCGCTGGAAAGTTTTTCAATTTTAATGCGAATAAAAGGACCGGCAGCAAGTTGTTTCGGGCTTTTAATGATCCTCCGCTTGATCCTCCGTGAGACCGCCGGGAAAATATCGTTTAATTGAGGTCGAGATAGGGGAGGAAAAGCTTTTTCCTCTGGAAGAAAACGCGAAGCTTTTAGTCGCGATAAGCTCATTAGGGCGCCTGTAAGCGCATTATCGGCGCGGGGAAATGTTTTCGATGAGACCTGTATCGCGCCGCCTTCCCTAATTAACGGAGGATCCGCCTTTAATCTTCGTTTCTCCGTGAAATCGCTTTTCCACACGGGAACACGTTACACGGAAGCGAGGAGAATTCTTGGGGAGCCTCGCTGCGTCGCAACGTCGTATAACCAAATTGCAGTCTTCGACGTGAGCTTGATGAATGAATATTAATCGCCGTCGCCATGACAGTACGACTCATTGCCGCCATGACAGTATGACTCATCGCCGTCATGATAAATATCGTGCGCGATTACGAGACTCACCCGGTAGTCGACCGTGCTGTACCTGGAGTGTACGCTCTACATCGGCTTTGCGAATAAGGTGTCATAGTAACTTTCTAGTTCCATTACTGCGAGACATTGCTGCAACATAAAGGGCTTGGAAAAATCCTACCTTTTTTGTTAAGGATCATTGGGTAGGTTAGACCTACCCTTTCGGGAAACGGCGTCGCCATGACAGTGTGACTTATCGTCGTCACGACAGTATGAGGCGTCCCCACCATGACAGTGTAAGTCATCGTCGCCATGACAGTGTGACTCATTGCCGCCATGACAGGAATTTTCGAATGTCGTCGTTAGGCCACAACGTCACTTTTGCCGCCATGACAGTGTTACTTATAGCCATCATAACAATGTGAGTCGTCGTCGATGCCATGACAGTGAAAGTACTCGTCGTCATAACACAGTGAGTCATAGCTGCCATGACAGTGTGATTCACTGCCGCCATGACACTATGAAATATTGCCGCCATGACAGTCCCAAAACGCAATTATTTCAAACTCGATTTTCTCGAAAATGAAGCGACATACGAAGAAACTTTATTCCACATTTTCGACTCAGTTTTACACGAGGAATCGTCTCCTTGCAGTTTATATCACGATTTCGCGAATACCCTCTATAAAATACACGTATTCACGTGTGTTTTTGATACACGTTCGGAAATATGATACTTAATAGAAAACGTAATCTTCCGCAATCAAAAGGGTGGTTTAAAACGCAGACTCGTGGATTACGAAAGGATTAATTGGTTTCCCTCTGGTGGAGGAGAAGTGGAATGAAAAGAAGATCGGGCTTGGTTGATTATTAAGGCCAAGAGCTCTTGGATGAAAACAGAGATTCAGGGATTCTTGCAAAGCTTATTAGAAGGGCGTAAGAGTATTATCGGCTGGCGAAATGTCTGTCGCGTTTTATGGCAACGAGCGTGAATATTAATCTGACGTTCCTCGGAATGAATCACTGGCAGAGCATCCTGAAAGCTAATGCGACAAATGTTTGGACAATATTGGAAAACGATTTCAAACGTTTTTAGTTTATAAATGATACTTCCATAATCTCTCCGTTCTTTATTTTCGCTTTCAGTTAAATCTATTTTCGTACTTTCGTTCTAATATTTTTTTAACTTCGTGTTTTCTGAGATTCCATTTTCAATTGTTTCGGATCTTCTATTTTCTACATTTTTATTGTTTCTTTGTCACTCTGTTCCAATTTGTTTATTTTATCTTCCAATTGATTTTTTTCCAGGTTTTGATTCCAGCTCTCATAGATTTTTCCAATTCTCTTTTGCTCTTCATTCTCCTTTTCTAATTTTTCAGTTTCACTGCATTTTCTATCAATGTCGCATCTGAGTTTCAATTTTTAGTTTCCTTACCTGCTTTTAATTTTTATTTTATTTTCTCATTTTCCTATGTTAATTTTCAGCCTTTCCTTATTTTCTAATCTCGTATTTTCTAATTCCTCACTTCCAGCTACTAAAAATATTTTAATTCCTAATTTTCCAGTTTCCAATTTCCCAAGTTTTCCAACATCCAACTTGAAGTCTAATTTATTTACTCTCCCCAATTTCTTAATTTTCTTTTCTTTCCTTTTCGCATTTTGCTATATTAATTTGCAGTTTTTATTCATTTTCTTTTATTTTCTCATTTTCCAATGTTAATTTGCAGCTTTTCCTTATTTTCTAATGTTGTATTTTCTAATTCCTCATTTGTAGTTACTGAAAATATTTCTTCCTAATTTCCCAGTTTCCAATTTCCCAAGTTTTCCAACATCCAACTTGAAGTCTTCTAATTTATTTACTCTCCCCATTTTCTTAATTTTCTTTTCCTTTCTTTTCGCATTTTCCTATATTAATTTGCAGTTTTGATTCATTTTCTAATCTTGTATTTTCTAATTCCTCATTTCCAGTTACTGAAAATATTTTATTTCCTAATTTTCCAGTTTCCAATTTCCTAACTTTTCCATTTTCCAACTTCAAGTTTTCTAATTCATCTACTCTTCTTATTTTCTTAATTTTATTTTCTTTTATTTTCTCATTTTCCAATGTTAATTTGCAGCTTTTCCTTATTTTCTAATCTTGTACTTTCTAATTCTTCATTTCCAGTTACTGAAAATATTTTATTTCCTAATTTTCCAGTTTCCAATTTCCCAAGTTTTCCATTTTCCAACTTCAAGTTTCCTAATTTATCTACTGTCCTCATTTTCTTAATTTCTTATTTTTCAATTCCCCGCCACTCCTATTTTTATCGCCCCAGTGTCTTGCAATGCAGGGTAGAAGAAAGGCGTGAAATTTTTTAATCTCAACGAATGCTGCAGAAGAAAATATAAGAAACCGCCTTGGTCGTCACGTTGCTCGTAAATTACAGGGCTTTTTTGTCGAACGAGCGATCTTAACGGGGCGGGCATAGGGCGTAGGTGGGTGATATGTAAAGTGACATAGTATTTACAGTCACGTAGCGCGACTGCCATTTACCACCTGTCACGGCTGGTAGATAGTTACGCTTTCTGTCCAGCCTGCTATCTCGGAAACTTCGTGCCTCTGCTTACGATTATAAGTAAACGCCTTTTGCGCTTTTACGATTTATTTCTCTGTTGAGAAACTACGAAAGTCATTAAAAATTCCTATGGAATTTTGTTTTCTATAGTAATCAAAATTTTCTCCTATTTATCAAACAACTATGAAGGATTAATTGCTTACTGGGTACAAAAATTTTCGATTAACTTTAACATGGTTGTTTCTATTGTGGTTAGTGAAGGACATCACTGACCTGTATTTAAATAAATATGTATGTGATACGTTCAATGACAAGTTAAATATTTTATAAGTAAAAGCAATATTATGGCATTTATTATAATTATGATACGATCATAACTACGATCATAATAATAATGATACGATCTTCCATTGGAGAGAACAAGAAATCTATTAACATTACTTAAGAATAAACCAAAAGGGCGATAACAAATTGTGCAAGGATAGGTTTCCAGAAGCAAGAGGAAATCTGAGTTTCAACTACCTCGAATCTTGCAAAATGTGTTGAATAAAGTGATAATAAAAGTAGAATAAAGCAAGAAATAAAGAGTAACAAGTTTCCACGGAATAACTATAAACACTTACAAATTACGCTAATGCTAGTAACACAACGTGCCGGTAGAGTGCATCACTGTTCCAGTTTGGATTTATTTCAAATCTTGTAAATCGTGTTACGTTAAATAATAATAAAGAGACAAAGAAATAAGGAATAAAGCACCTACAAATTACACCGATGCAAGCAACTGAATTCATCTATAGAGTGCACCACTGTTCTAGCTTGGATTTATTCTGAATCTTCCAAATCGAGTAACATGAAGTAATAAAAATGCAATGAAATAAGAAATAAAGCGCTACAAATTTCCTCGAAGCGATGTTAGACGACTATAAACACCTATAAATTTCCCCGATGCTAGTGACAAAACTAGCCGGTAGAGTACGCCACTGTTCCAGCTCGGATTTATTTAGAATCTCCCAAATCGTGTTTCATCAAGTAACAATAAAACTACGATAAAACACGAAATAAACGACACCAAATTTTCTCAAACAACCATAAACGCCTACAAATTGCGTCTATGCTAGTAACTAAATTCGCCTATAGAGCGCGCCACTGTTCCAGCTCGGATTTATTCAGAATCTCCCAAATCGTGTTTCATCAAGTAACAATAAAATTACAATAAAACACGAAGTAAAGCACGACAAGTTTTCTCGAAACGACGTTAAACGACTATAAACACCAGCAAATTACCCCGATTCTAGTAACCAAACTCGCCGCTAGAGTGCATCACTGTCTCTACCTATCAAGATGGACGATTTTCTCTCGTGTCCCTACAACGTCTCGTTATTCGAGCCTGAAAATCGAGTTTACGTGCTATCCCTTTTTCTTTTTTATTATTATTAATACTAAATTACATCTACAACTAATTTCATTGAGGTAACAAGCAAATTTGATGAATTATAGATATGGCTTGCATGCGGTAAACGCTCCGTAGCGTTGCTGCTAACATCACATGTGATGTTCCTTCTTTAATTTAATTCCACAAATCGATTTGTTTATTCCTTTTCAGTTTTCTGTGTTGTGATATATGATTCAGATCCTTGACGTGTTCATTGGGATGATTTGATATTCGTTTCTTGTCTGCTGTGGCGAATTTTCCTATCTGTTCTTTGATATTATGTATGTAGGATATGATTTTGGGTCTGATTGACTTAAGATAGCGTGGGCCATTGTCTTCCACCGGGAGAAAATGGAGAAAATGTAGAAAATGGAGCGTGCCCATAGCGAATCTCCCTTGTGTCATAGTCGTAATTCTATTTATTAAGAAGCCAACAATACTATCTTAAGTCAATCCACCCAAAATCCGATCCCACATTTATTTAGTAATAAATTAACAGTGTGTGAGTGATGATTAAACATACGAATTACCTGTTTACATGAACCTATATCGATTCTTAACTTAAGACCACGCTCAACTTCACAACTCAATAACAACTCAGGTTGCAACAACTAACCGCTTACAACTAAAACTGTCTACACCGAACTGTCTACAACGAATTCGACACCAAGAACTGTCTACCAAGAACTGTGTACAACGAACTGTGTACACCGAAATGTCTACCAAGAACTGCGTCCAACGAACTGTGTATCAATCACTCTTAACCTTCTTTATATATCTTTCCCAACATGTACACGTTTTCTCATGTCTCCTCCAATATGACCAAATATGGTCGTGCTAAGGGCCTGACGCATTACCCGGGGTTTTTCCGACCGACCAGGTCTTTGGACACTCGATGACTTTCTAAGCTAAAGCTACGTGTACACGGGGTAGAAAACCTGCGATACTACAATTGTTGCGGCCCTAGGACCGCAATGTCCCATGTCAAGTGGAGGACTGGTTTATGTCTTTACTGCCAGCGTCCCTTGACTTCTATACACTCATTGCCACCTAAACCACCGCTTGGGTAAACCGTAACAAGCAACAATATATCACCCTTAAGATAGGCACAAGGATCTAGATTGTTTAAACAACCACTACCACCGAAAGACGTTGAGGCTAGCACACACCCTCAATATTCTTCACAACCAATCAGTAGACAGACGAAGCTTATAAAACCACTGTCAGAGCAGTCACTACCAGTTTCTTCCAAAAAAAACTCCAAGATGACCATACTATCATCATCGAGACCCACCAACAACTCAGCGCAGGAGTAGGCGCTTTGCTCCTTGGTAACTGTTTCATTTCCTCGGTACGCTAGTAAGCTAGTGCCTCAAAAACGCATCCCTCGCTATTTTATAGGGCGTGTCCCCTCTCCGTCACTTCGTCTTCACGTGTCCGTAGCCTCTTCGGCTGAGTTCCAGTCCAGACACTCCATCTTAGTGTCTAAGCAACCCCATCTGTGGCTCTAGTCCTTGGATCTGGGCGATGTCTTCCTAGAACTCCAACGAAGGGGCCAGATACTTCAACCACTCTGGACGCATCCCTAAACTTTCACTCGACTCTACCATAAATATTCTTTGCAGTAGATCCTCTTGCACGCAGTCAATTTCGTTCTAAGCCCAAACACTCTTAACATTCTTTCAGGGCCGTACTCATTTCAATCCTACATGTATGCCCAAGTCTTTATGTAGAAAATCTCAGATCACGTACCATGAGGCATCAGCAATAGTTCTCAGTGCGCTATCCCTTAACCGTTTGAGATGGATTCTCACACAGTCATTCAATCTGGGCTATGAGCGTGTCACGGGACTAGTTTGCAATGGCGGAAAATAAGCATAACTAGGCCTCTATGCGAGATACTATTCGCAGAGTAGGTATACCGCAAGAGAAGTGGCACGTATTTAGAATTCGAGAAGAACTGACTTTATTTAGCTTTTAGGATATACATATATTCTTGCTCTCTTATGCTAGGTGGTTTGAAAGGGGTTGTATCTTGGAGTTTGAAGGTTTGGTCATCGGGTGGCGATTCGTATTAGCTATCGTCACAGGGTTGCGTCTTAGAATTTGGAACTGTAGTCTTCTGCTGATTCATGCTGGAGTTTGGAGTCGTCCTTACTTATCTTTCCTTACTTATCATGGGCTGTCGTCACAAACGCATATATGGGTTCTCACACAACCATTAAACCTGGGTTATGAACGCTGTATAGTTTTACAAAATGAGAATGAAATTAGAAATTTCAGTGAGCGCAACATGCGCTTCGTCGTAAAAAGTGGGCGGTCCACAGCACATGCCTAACGTCGCACAAGTCAGCGCACAAAGGGTTAAATCGATATATTTAACGAAGGAGTAACACCAACATTGAAAGCCGGAATAACTATACCGGTTGGAGAGAGGTATGCACGGGTGGAAATAAATCGTGCAACAGCCGAGTGGAAACTATTCTTAAACGGTTAAACGGAATCCGTTTTATGATTCACCACCGCCATAAACTCCACGAAAATTCACGGTCTGCACCGGAATTCCGCGAGAGGCGCTCGCGATTCCTGCCGGGTAACCGGCGATTTCCTTTCGACTGGAAGCAAGAAGCAAGTTCGGTCGTAAACCGGAACGCCGGCGTGTTTTCCAATAAGTCTGACGTTTATGAGACGAAGTCGGCCTCGATCGCGGCCAAGCGTCGCAGGAATTGAAAATGCGCCGACCTGAAGCGAAAAGAAAATAACCTTACTCGCGATTCGCCTCCGCTATTTCCTTTGGTCTAGGAAATTTATTGTCACTTATTTCCCTCGGTCGTAAAGCTTACAAGCCGATTACCGACAGGAGGATCGTGAGACAACCATGGTTACCCGATCCTTGACCCACTTTCCTTAATTTCACCTCTCGTCCAATCTCCCGTGTACCTCGCTAGGGACAAAAAGTAACCAGACGTCAAGAAACAGTGCGATCGGAAGTCCAGCCCGGGATGATCTTATCGAGAGATAGTTCCCTTATCGAGTGGGATTGCTGGCTAAGTGTTTCTCGGAAGAATTCGTGGACTTGCGAGATTCCAGGTGGAAACTTCTGAAAGACGGTTTTTCCCCTAGCGAACTTCTGAGTGGTTCGAAGGAAGAATTAATGGATAAAAATTTCCTACATCCGAGCACGCGGCGCGCGTTAGTCCATGGGAGAGGAATCGCAGGATCACGGACTCCGTGGCGAGTAATAAAAAGATTTCGAGTAAATTTCCGACAGTGAGATAAATCTCGGAGGAGAACAACGGCAGGCCCATATAACGGTGCCGTATTTACCGTGGAAGAATGATCGACCTCGTTGCCAGTAGTCAGGAAGATTTTTCGAGCCTAATTACGGCATACGCCCCGCAGCAAGGCAGCTGCAGCTTCCTTCAACTCCTTCTTCCAGCATCGATCCGATAGGTAATGCTACCACGGAGTTGTAAAAGGACCAGCAGTAAATTCTCTAGCGGGAAGATAAATCGGTGGGTAAGCAGAAACCGGTAAATTTCTGACCTGCATATAAGTCTCGGCGCAGAGAGAATGGAAAGAAAATACACGTATAACTCGAGAACTCCGTTGGAAAGTTGAGCAAGCAGTGAAATCGATACGGTCGTTGCAAGAATTTTCAGACACCTGTCATAAGCAACGAGTAGGTTTCGTAAATGGACCTTGATTCGAGCCGATTAGTTTCAGTTTCGCGATGAAAGCGTGGGTCAGCAACGAGCCTGGGAGTTAGGTCCGAATCAGAGCGTTAGGTCATAGTTAACCAGTTAGCTGTGGCGGCTCCTTTTGAGAGCGCGCACCTATATCTGTCGCGAAAATCGAGCGATGACGAGGATACTCGTCAATCACAGAGTAAGTGTCGCTGTTAAAATATTGGATCAAAAAGATGAGTTTATTTTATAAAATTGACAATTTTATTACCAATATTTACTTATTTGGCTAACATCTATTTTCTTATTGGTTAGTTTTTATGGATATCTATGAATTTTAGTGACCGTCAAAAAATAGCTAGGTAACTTCGGGCCAGCAGCCATCAATGGACTCAGCGCCTGGTCAGCGTCACGCGTTTGTCCCGTGGCGGACCATCCCTGAAGGAACCCTATCATAAATCAGCTTTCCGACTTTTGCTTTTGCCCCTTTTACGCTGACATCTAAAAAACGTTATCATCGCGCATAAATAAATTCGTTATGCGAACTGATAAGCTGTTTCAGCCGATGCATACGGGGGCGCATGAGTTCATCTCAAATTATTCATATTTTTTATTCGTTTGTTTTATTCCAGCCTGGCCTGAAAATATTCCAAACATCTTGAAATTTGAGAATACGTTTTATTTTTCACAAAAATTACAATTTAAACAGCCAATGGTCACTACTTTGTACGCATGACGAGTATACTCGTCGTGACACAAAATCCTGCCACTTCTCCATGACGAGTATACTCGTCGTGACACAAAATCCTGCCACTTCTCCATGACGAGTATACTCGTCGATCACAAGATTTAGTTTCAAGTCGGTGAGTTAGGTCTGAGACGGGATGCCATGCGAAGGTCAGGATGCTGGGTCCTAATTAAGATGTTAGGTCAGACCTAGGATGTCAAGTTTAATAGGATTAAGGAATTAGATTCGAGTTAGAGTGTTAGGCTTAAGACTGGGTATTAGACGAGGATTGGAATATTAGTGCCTAATTAGAATGTTAGGTTGCAACGAAGATGGTCCGGGGGATAAAGTCTGAGGTTAAGTCAAACTTGGGCTATTAAGTTGTAATTAGACTAATGGGGTATACTTGTTGGATTTGGTTAGTGTGACAGGTAGATTCGAGCTGGTGTCTTAGGTCCAATGTGGGATTTCAATGCTAGTCGAGTTAATTGGGTTTAATAGATATTACCAAAAAAATTATCTAATTCTTTACCTTATTACAACTAAAAATTTTGAAATTATTCCGTATTAGTTTTTAAAATAAAATAATGGTTCTTCGAGCAGAAAATTAGTTGATCTAATTGAATTCAATGCATTTGAAAAAATTCCTCCAATTATTTATTAGATATCTCCAAATTTAATAGATATCACCAAAAAATTTATCTAATTTTGCATGTTATTACAACTAAAAATTTTGAAATTATTCCGTATTAGTTTCTAAAATTAAATAATGGTTCTTCGAGCAGAAAATTAGTTGATCTAATTGAGTCCAATGCATTGGAGAAAATTACTCGAATTCTTTATTTACTAGTTATAAAAATTCTATCAAAATTATGCTGTGACGAGTCCTCAAATAAAATAACAGAACTCACTATACCCGCAATATCAGTTGACCTAATTGAGTCCAATAGGAACCTCTAGAAATATCTCTGATTATTTACTTCAAAATCCTATAAATTCTGAAATTACGTTCTACTAGTTCCTAATGTAAGACTAAAGTACGGGTTCTGATTTGAAACATGATATTAGTTGACCTAATTGAATTTAATAGATATTTTCAAAAACATTCACCGATTCTTTACTTCAAATTCCGAAAAATCCTGAAATCATATTAGTTCCTAAAATGGTTCCTAATGGTTCTGACTTGAAACAGGATAATAATTGACCTAATTGTGCCCAACAGACGTATCTAGAAAAATTTCTCCAATTCTACACTTCAAAGTTCTAAGGATTCTGAAATTATGCTGTATTAGTGTCTAAGATACAATAACAGTTCGGCCATGAACTTAGCTATCAGTTCACTGCATTAACTTTAATAGCTGCAGAAAGTTGGAAGAATTTTAAGACTATTCTGTCTCGATACGTACAATAGAATAACGGTGTTCTGGACTTGACTCTGCGTAAAGTCTGATTCAGTCTAGCATCGAGTAATATTCTCAACGAGGGAGTGCTCTCAAGGCCGTCGTGCTCCCAACAAACAAGAACGTCTGAGACGATCATGAGAAGATGTAGCGGCATAACAACCGCGAATCTACGTTCGACGTCGTCCAGCCATGACAGACAATTGCCGGCCATCAGCGAAATTGCCAGAGATTGCTAGATAAGTGTCTTCACCGCCTTATTGAACCAAGACAGCCGATTATCTCGACACAACTGTCCCCTAATGCCTCGTTAAACCTCTACCGTCGAATGCTCGCTCTGCCAAACGAATATTTGAAAATAGAAACACGGTACTGTCTCGTTATAACAGCCCTCTGTTTCGCGAGTCTCCTGTACTTCGCGGTGTCGCGCAGGCTATAAATCTCACTCGAGATCAGTCTCGAGATATCCAGTTCTAAATCCCGACGTCACCAAACTTCCGATCACGTGACGAGTGGATTTAGACTAGGAGTGAGGATCCTTACCTGTCTCATAACGACCCCGTAACGACCACGTAGGGACGAGGACTGGGTACCAGTTTGGAAGAGTACGGATCTCCACTCCAAGTCTAGATCCACTCGTCACGTGAACAGAAGTTCGGTGACATCACGATTTAACATTCGATAGACCAACAATGATTTGGGGAAACGCTGATTCGCCTATTCGTAGTCTATATTTCATGCTCTATGGTAACCATGAAGACAGTAGAAGGAATAGCGACTTATAATAGGACAATGGTTGCTCACTCATAGCCTGTGTTCTAAGCTCTATGGTAACCATAAAGACAGTGGAAGGGATAGCGACTTATAACGGGGCAAAATTGACAGGACCAACATATGACGAGGTCATGAAATTAGTCAGGAATTAATTCCCTAAGTCTCCTCAAATTTGAGGAACTCCAACAGGAAGGCACTCTTTGGTTAGAAATTGCTTAACCCTTTTTCTAGGGCAGTCCTCGTCGCGGAATCCTTCCCGTAGAACGAAGCGCCGTGTCAAAAGTAGAAACATTACGCATGCGCAGTCTCTAACATTTGAGGTTAAGTCTTTTGAAAAGGAAAAAAAAGAAGTAAACAAGAAAAACTGACCATGGCAATGGCGCTTGCAATTCTTTGCGAAGAAAGCTAAGCGGTCTTAGCGTAGCACTTGTCTTAATTTTTATAGTCGGTGACTATAGTCGCCCGTCGTGTGCAGATGGCGTCCTATGGCCGGTGACTATTATCACCCGTCGTGTGCAGAGGCACCTTATGACCGGTGACGATTATCACCCGTCGTGTGCAGATGGCACCTTATAGCCGATGACTATTGTCACCCGTCGTGTGTAGATGGCGTCTTATAACCAATGACTATAGTCACCCGTCGTGTGTAGATGGCGTCTTATAACCAATGACTATAGTCACCCGTCGTGTGTAGATGGCGTCTTGTGGCCGGTGATTATAGTCACCCGTCGTGTGTAGATGGCGTCCTGTGGTCGGTGATTATAGTCACCCGTCGTGCGTAGATAGCGTCTTGTGACCGGTGACTATTAATACCCGTCGTGTGCAGATAGCACCTTATGGCCGATGACTGTTGTCACCCATCGTGTGTAGATGGCGTCTTGTGGTCAGTGATTATAGTCATCCGTCGTGTGTACATGGCGTCTTGTGGTCAGTGATTAGTCACCCATCATGTGTAGATGACGTCTTGTGACCGGTGACTATAGTCACCCGTAGTAGTGAAACGGTTAAATAGACAATTTTAAAGTGAAAACAGGGCATTGTTTGATACCAAATACGATAAAAGATACACTCAGAAATGAAATTTTGTAAATAATATATGTCCATGATAGTCATAGACTGGACATTAGGGGGGTCGAGATAAACGTATTCTTATAAGTAATATGATTAATATTATAATTCGAAGATACTGTTAGTCGTGGATATTATATTTAAATGAAAATATTATATACTTATTAAACAATAATATATCTCAGGCTAGAAATTATCGATGAAATAAAACTTATTCCGATTACACTTTTGCTTTGAATCTATTCTAAATTGTAATTGACCTAACCAAATACTCTCTCATTTGTTCTCTTTTCTTTCATACGTCACATAAGTATACACAGTCCATATCACACTTCATTCATTACACAAATACTCGATCCACTAGTTCTTTCTTATCGACATAATTTATTTTACATCAATAAATATATATATATAAAATTAATTAATTAAAAATCTGTGTCAACCATTACCACAGATACAGTTCTGAATGCCGAACCTTAGGGATTTGATTTATTTGATGCACGACCTACTATATTTCAACAATTTAATTTACGGCCCTGCTATCTTCTACGATATACACACGAGTTAGCCAAGGTTGTTCGACAGAATATTCGAGAAGCATGCTGGCGACGGTACACCAAGGGGGGAACGAAGAGTCTGAGCAGTCTGGATAAACCGGCGAACATGATGCTCAGATTCCTGATAACGCAACGCTGATAATCATGCTTCTCCTAACCAGCAGCTGACGTCGCCATTATCGGGCGTCATTAGAGAGCATAACGGCGTACGGAGCCCCGAAATTCTCAGCCTAAATTCCCAGCTGGCACGCGACCCATTCCACGATAAGCATCTCGCCTCGTTAATCCCTAGTGGGTTCTAGGGATTTTTCACCGCTTTCTACAGTCCGCCGGTGAATTTCTCCGGAACGAGTAACCTAAACTTGATCCAACCAGAACAATTTAACGAAGGCCCCTGAAAAATGACAACCTGGAACTGGGAATCGGTTGGAACGCGAACGAAGAACACCGCGTGGTCTCGATTCACTCTGGGTAGAGGTTAGGTCCTGGTCCGGTGGCAAAACATGAACCGCAACCGCATGGGATTTCACAGGGAAATCGAACTGTTCCCGCAAACGGCTTCAGCCGTGTCTGATCGCTTCTGTCAACAAAGGACACAGTCTGGGGATACTCGCGTCGAATTCAGTCAAGAATTCCAGCCGGGTTTTTCCGAGATCGAGCCAGAAAGAGAGAGTGTGCAGCATTGAAATCGAAGCTTCGATCGGGATACCGTGATTGGAAATGCTTGGGTGGGTCGCGAGCGAACAGCCGGCTAGAATTCCGTTCACGTGAAACTTGTTGCATCGACTAAGTGAAGGCAAAATAATTGCCCGTTGCGTGTCACGTACGATAATGCCCGCCTCCCTATTTTTCCGCTCGGTTCCGTGCTTTCTCCCGCTCTAACGAAGGCCCCTGCAAATTTCTCCACCCGATAATCGCGTCGTTTTGCTCTCTCACTCGCGGATTTTCCAATCAGCCCCAGGCGTTTTTTCATTCCCCAGCTGCTACGGACTTGCCACTTCTTATTTCACCCAGCCATTCGATATTACTCCATCTGTGACGTCCATAGAATCGAAGGACCAAACTAATTTTTGGGAGATTGCCTTTGGGGTCTGAACCTGTAATTGCTTCGCGAACAAATTTTTTCGTTCTCCAGCTACTCTCACTCGACGGTTCTTATTTCATCTAACCCTCGATTTTGCTCTATCTGTGACATCCCAAGGATGAAACTGATTTTTGGAAGATTGCCTTTACGGTCTGTACGTGTAATTGAGTATCTATCTGCTCTGGCTAAATTCTCGATTTGATGTGTAGGATTTTTGGCTATATTAATCCTATGCAGACAGAGATCTGTGCGTCTAACAAACAATAACTCTCTTTTGCAATGAAACAGGTTTTATTTAATTAAAATATTACACTAAGTTTCTCATACGTCTCAATTCCAATCTCCTCTGACACTCTTCTCAATTCTCTACTTGATTCTCAACTTCATTCTGACTGCCTCGCGCCCTTGCATCCTTACTTAACACTAGAACTACCAACCCAGTCAAAATGACTGGTCCCAGAATTTTCCTTTTTGCATAGTGAGTGGGGAGCTCGGCAGATCGGAGCCTATATAAGGCGCGACGCAACGCGGCAGAACTCATTTGTCAGTTCGACTTCGGAAGTAACGCGTATAAATTTCTAGGTGCGCGATAGGGGTGGGGGGTCCGAAGTGTGGTTGGGGCTGGCTACCCCAACATCATCCCACCCTATTAAACAATTTAATAATATTTTTTCCTTTCATTGCTCGCTCTGCCAAACGAATATTTGAAAATAGAAACACGGTACTGTCTCGTTATAACAGCCCTCTGTTTCGCGAGTCTCCTGTACTTCGCGGTGTCGCGCAGGCTATAAATCTCACTCGAGATCAGTCTCGAGATATCCAGTTCTAAATCCCGACGTCACCAAACTTCCGATCACGTGACGAGTGGATTTAGACTAGGAGTGAGGATCCTTACCTGTCCCATAACGACCCCGTAACGACCACGTAGGGACGAGGACTGGGTACCAGTTTGGAGTATTTTTTTCAGGTTTTAATTATTTTTTTTATTTCAGATATTATTTTTCGTTTATATTTATTTATGTTTGAACATTCGAATATTTCGTATAATATTCGAAAGTTTCGTCGTTGGTTTGTTTATGTCTCATCGTTGGGTTGTTTGTGTCTTATCATTAGGTTAGTCAGTGGCTAGTCGATAGCCACTGTCCACTCTATCCACATTCCACCTTTTTAAATAATTTAATAATTTCTTTCCAGGTTTTAATTACTTTTATCTTTTCAGATTTTATTTTTTCGATTCTATTTATTTCTATTCGAGCAATCGATTATTTCGTATAATATTCAAATGCTTCGTTGTTGGGTTCTTCATGTCTCATCGTTCGGTTCTTTATTCCATTTAATTGATCTTTATATTGTATATTTGTTTCGATTTTATTATGTTTTACTAATCTTTTACTAATCTGTTCCTTTTCAGCTTTTCAGATTCTTCAAGACATCGTTGGACGAGGCAAGAATGTGTGCGTTTAGACCTAAGTAGTTATAAGCAGATAAGATAGATTCCTAGACTAAGTTTCATGTGCGCGCTATCTGTTCAAAGGTAAGCCACCTAACTTGGAGCGAATATTACATTCCATATTTTTCCTCTCTTCTCCCCCTCGTATACCAAATAGAACACAATTGTTCTCGCGATAATCGCGATCGTTCTTAAGTATCGACTAGCCTACGCGACGTACTCTTGTATACTCAACTCCGCTCCTCGTAAGTCATTCTCACGGATCGTCTCCGACACTCATTTCTACCACTGTCAATCTCGTCATGCATCGGGATCTCTGGTGGCTTTCGGGCTGGTGAGGCATCTGGAGTAATACGAGGGTCCGTCGACCTTAGTCGTCCTGGGTGCCAATCCGTGCACACGACCGGGGGATGGGCCCTGCAGTCGGAATCATTCCAAGAGCGTGCCTGCCTGCCCCTCTAGCACTTGGCGGCTATGTGGTTATGTTTGCATAGAGCCGGGGTATGGAGCATGCGCGTGATTCTGACTGTTAGGCCTCGCATAGGACCCTCGGATTGCCTCTGGGTGTTTCACTGGTTCGTTAGCTGCCTTAGATCATCGAGTAAGCCATGGCGAGGTCGGCAGTGACAGGGTGGGCAAAGCCCGATCGGGAGGGTGCTAAGACCCGGAGTTGTCTTGTGCACGGGAATACGTCTCGTAGGCTAGTCGGTCTTTTGAATAATGGCGTCTCTTTCGTAAGACACGAAATATAATAATGTGTCAATAGCTTCGTTTTAACTTCTTTCGCTCCAAGTTAGGCTAGGCTACCTTTGATACAGGCCACTAGGACGCATGTCTGGGTCTCGATGCGTAGCCACCTCCACGTGGTGAGACCTGGTAACTGGTATCGTTTTCCAAAGAATAATTTTTGGAAAACGATACCAAACTAAGAGCTACGCACAAAGTTTAAGATATTTCCTATCTCTTGTAAATTTTCAATGTTCATCGATATTCAAATCTTGCGTGAATTTTGGGACACCCTTTATAAGAAGAATACTTCTAACCAGAAAGAACCAGAAAGAAGACCTCTAACTAGAAAGCATGTCACAGGAATATTTGAAGCATACACCCGGCTATTTAGCTGTATTTCATACTTCTTATTTCACCAAACCATTCCATCTGCGAAGTCTATACCCTCTTCTATAACCCTGAAGAACCAAACTAATTTTGGAGAACTAACTTCGGGATCTGAGAGGTTAATTACTTTACTGACATCTCTGAAGCCACATTGCACCAGTGCCCCTGACTTTTCGACTTTTCTCTTCTAATCCCAAAACTTGCAGAAACTAATACAATATATCTCGGAAGGGACTATCTCCTTCTCTCATAGGTCCTCAACACAATTTCCCTGGAGAAAGAATCAATAGAATTATCCATATACTCCGTGATGCGATCGGCATCAGCAGAAGAATTTCATGAGAACTTATTTCTCGACGAAGATACATAGCTTGACATTTGTCTCGAACCCGTTATCCTAAACGGATCCCTATATACTCCTACACCTGACAGGAAATATGAACAACTGTACGTGAGTGACATGTAAAAATTCTTATCCTACTATTACATCGGTCTGTGACTATACAGGGTGTCTCCCAAAAATGTACACACACTTTGCATGATTATAAATAAATTATATTTATATTGTAACAGATTAATATAAATTAGAAAGAATAAGGTATTTGTGACTATACAGAGTGACCTAAAACACTTTGCGTGATTATAAATAAATTATATGTATATTATAATAAATTAATATAAATTAGAAAGAATAAGGTATTAAAGTGTGTATACGTTTTTTTGGGACACCCTATATGAACACGCTTATGATAATATACATATCAATATCTCATCTACTGTTTATATAAACACGTTACACTTTAATTATTCTCTCTGTTCAAGTTATGCGATAGTAAAATTTATTATTAAATTTGTACGTTAAAAGGGTATTCTGGTTTGAAGAGTTAAAATATTCGATGTTTTTGTATTTATTCCATTTTTTAACGTTTGGACCTTAGGAATATGTGTGCAAACCCATTTGATGAAATTTGTAAAATCGATATAGGAAATATATTACTTTGGTATGGATGGATCCGATATTAATGACTATAATGACTATAATAATAATAATGACTACTATACTACACAGATACGTTATCAGATTTTTCGTTTTATCACGTTCTTCGTGCCTATGGTGGCCTATAAACAGGGGATTGGTCTATTACAAATTGGTTATTCTCCCTGAAAATGATATATTTAATATTATGAAACGGTAGGATAAATCAATCAAATCTTGAATATTTGAATCAGAAATTTTTTTGAAGTGGCTAATGGGATATCTCGCGTTTTGGTTGACCGATTGACTCGAAATTTGGAGAAGATCTTCACCGGATGTACCTTTATCACGAAAACCACATCAGATTTCAAAATCTGATGTTCCTTTCTATTTTTATTCGCCATCCAAAAGACAAAAGGCACAAGGAAAGTCGATATTTAAACTTCAAGATGCTGCCATTATTTTTAATTTTCGAAATTTCGTTGTTTCGATAGTTCATAGTCGTATTCATCCTAATTAATACCGTGTCTGCCATTCAAAACATGCTTTACCTAAGGCTATATAATTTCCACAATTTTCACTAATTTTATTAAGAAGAAAAATTGTAAATACTCTTTAA
Organism: Eufriesea mexicana; assembly: GCF_001483705.2. Taxonomy (NCBI): domain Eukaryota; kingdom Metazoa; phylum Arthropoda; class Insecta; order Hymenoptera; family Apidae; genus Eufriesea; species Eufriesea mexicana. The sequence goes on along the minus strand of NW_016909479.1, from coordinate 71,192 downwards.
GTATAAATAAAGTTTAAGTATAAATAAATGTGAAAACAGCATACTAAAATGTATCATGGTTTCCATAGAAAAAAATCCCAAATTAGTCAATTCTTATAGGCCGGATTACTAGAATACCAATTTAATTACACCCGTTATATAAACTCAAAAGTCTAATAGATAATAAATAGATAAGTAGATAAGTGGTGGACCAAAAAAACTGATACATAGCCATAAATCAATGTAACAATAGGAAAAGAATTTTCCCAAACTAAAACCGATTAGTATTCCATTCACTGAGTACGCGTACACTTAGCTATGGCTTAGATGGGAACCCCCCCTTAAGAATCATGAAAATCGGCGAAGAAATAACTCATCTAGATCTTCACCCAAATTTCGATACAACAGACGTGTCCCGTACCTGTCTTTCCCCTCCTCAGATACTTTCTTCGATCCCTGGAAAATCGTGGAAATGTCAGCTAAACACGTGTCCAGCGCGAATGTAGCACGACGTATCGAGGACGGTCGTTGGACATGAAGCGCCTCTAGCGGCTCGAGGGAGACTTAACTTTTCGACTGCCCGTCTCACGGCTTCTCGCTTCTTCGACTGTTTCCGGGCCGAAGTTTTTTCCGCGATGCACGTGAGCAGCTGGTCAAAGAGACCGGCAAAGAGACCGAGGGAAAAGAACGCGAAAGACGATTAATTATGCAAAACGTGACTCATGCCGAGGATCGATAGCCCGTATACCTATACCAGTCACTTGTTACAATGTTCCCGATGATGGTCGCTCGATACGAGTCTACCTCATCTTCCTACACGTATCGATCGCGGAATCGACCTTTAGAGAATTCGGGACGCGGCTTTCGACAGGGGACAAGGAAATTTATTTCGCGCGAGGAAACGACGAGGCAGAAACTCCGACGGATTTATGGGGATTAGCGAAAAGTTTCGCGGCGGGTAGGAGCACGAAGCTTTTTTTAATTGAGTGAGAGGATCAATTTCCACGGGTAAACAGCCTGCCAGTAAATAACTGGCAGCTCGATCCGGCCTTTGACAAGGGGACCGTTTAAATCGGACTTCTGAACCAATCAAAGTCCTTGCTACGAGGTGACTGTACTGCGCCCTAGCGGAGAATTCGCGCGAATCAAAAATAAATATGCAGCACTCTGCTGCGGTCCAATGGTCCAAAACAGCGAATTGAAAACTGTATTTCGAAAATTTGACAGGTCTCTGTATTGATGTTATTCGAGATTCTGATGAGTGAACAGTGGGTATATTACGCGTGTGTGCATTGTATATCGTAGGATACCGAAATATGGAGAAATATGTGTATACGTGGAAGAAAGTTTATTGTAATTTAAGCACAATATATTGCGATGTATTCTTTTTCATAAATTTATTATCTTTCTAGATAACATAAGGCAATAAGGACACACTTAAATTATTTGTGCGTAGTATAAAGTAGAATATCGAAATATGGAGATATATATGCATATGTGCAAGAAAATTTATTGTAATTTAAGTCAGAGTATAGTGCGATGTTTTATTTTTAGAAAATTTATTATCTTTCTAGATAACATAAGGTAATAAGGACACATTTAAATTATTTATGCATAGCATATCGTAAAATATCGAAATATGGAGATATGTATGTATACGTGCACGAAAGTTTATTGTAATTTAAGTCACAGTATAGTGTGATGTTTTATTTTGAAAAAATTTATTATCGTTCCAAATAACATAAGGCAATAAAGACAAATTTAAATTATTTATGTGTAATATACCGTAGAATATCGAAATATAGAAGAAAGTTAATATAATTTAAGTCACAGTATATTATGATGTTTTCTTTTTACGAAATCTATTATCTTTCTAAATAACATAAGGCAATAAGGACACGTTTAAATTATTTATGCATACTATATCGTAGAATATCGAAATGTGGAAGAAAGCTTATCGTAATTTAAACTACAGTATATTGCGATCTATTCTTTTTCATAAATTTATTATCTTTCTAGATAACATAAGGCAATAAGGACACATTTAAATTATTTATGCATAGTATATCGTACAATATCGAAATGTGGAAGAAAGTTTATCGTAATTTAAACCACAGTATATTGTGATATTTACTTTCTCATAAATTTATTATCTTTCTAGATAACATAAGACAATAATAAGATTAAAATTTTTTGTGGGTCAATGTCTTTGCAATAGAATTTTTAATTTAAAGTGTTCTATTAATATTCGTAAAAATAATATTCATATTTAGCTTCTGGACCTCGGTCACTGAATATATTCCCTATATTTCCAATAAATTACGTATTCATGCACACAAAATATATGCAATGTGTATTTTCGGAATTCGAAACAAAATTCTATCCAAGTCCCATAATTTTGTTTCCTCCAAAAATTTGCATTTGCATTAAATGAACCGCTGTCTGGTAACGATGCGAAATTTTATTTCTAACCTAAAAAATATTCATTTTTCGACTCGCATTTATTACAAATCTCTTCCTTCACTTATCGAATAATATCTACCCCTAAATTTCTGAACTATTACTTTTTCGTCACTCTATATATCATATTTTAATAACTCAACGTTTCTCGGTAAATTAATTTCTTTCACGTTTCGCAAAAATTCTGCACTCCATTTTATAATCACATTGTATACTCTGCAAAGTAACTCTACAGTCTACAGCAAAGAAGTCTCGTAGAAATTCTGAAACCTAAATGTTATTCGCTCTGTATACTCTGTAAAGAATCAAAATTCTACATTTTTCAGTGAACCAGTTTTTCTTGCGCATCTCGTACAAATTCTGAACTCTGTTTTCTAATTATCCTCTGTTCCCTGCAAAGTACAGCAACTCCAGGTTCTTCGCAAACAAATTTTGTCCTCGAATCTATACTGTATAACACACACACACAGTAACAAAGTAACAAATCTCGTAAAACTTGTGAAATCCATTCTTAAAAGGAAAAAGAAATCCTTCAATCACTATCCCTCAATTTCTATCCATGTCCCATAATTTTGCCTAATCCTTTGGAAATATAAATTCGCATAAATACTCGTTGTCCAATAATATCGTTTAACGATAGGTGTGATTTGCGCTCGAAAGGTGAGCTTCAGTCACCATTTCATAAAACTTGGAAGATCGATATTAATTGATATATCAAATTCAATGTAATGTAACAGTGTGCGAGGTATCGAAATCAAATAATTGAACAATTCTATTATTATACAATTCTTTGTTTACTACTCAAAAAAGTATATAGTCAGTTTTTCAATAGAGAATCTTTGAATTTCTACTCTTCTCTAGCCAAAAAATAGTCGAGTACAAAGGGTTAAAAGTATAGATAAATAGCCTGAATAAAGAAAGATAAAGGTAAGGTAATGAAAAAGCAAACACGTAAAAATAATACATAGAGAGTATTTCATACGAGATCGTAATATATGCGTTCATTGTAATTTTAACATATTAAGGCCTGGTTGATTAAAGGGAAACAAGTAGATGAAATAAGAAGAGACGAAACTCGGATACTTGCAGAGCTTTTTACGGCCCCGTCCTGGAACGTTAGCAGATAAAAAATATCGGATATCGAACGGAAAGGAGAAAATATTGTTTGGGAACCGGAAGCCAGGTCAAAGGCGAAGGATTAATCGTTTAACGTCGCTGCGAGCGACTTCCGCGCTTTAGCGCCGTGAGAACCGGCCCGAGAATTTATTGATTGCTTGATTAAAACATGACGGTCGAGGTATGTAGGGTAAGCTGCACAGCTATCGACCCCCAGACGGTGATTCGTTATCGGGCTGAACTCCCGTGTCGTGAAACACTCGTGGATGAACTTCGTGCCAGCCTCCTGTCCACGGCTAAGCCGCGATAAATGCCCGGGCCGCAGGCCTGCCAGCAATTCCTACTTTCCCTGGGAAAGCTACCGGCCATTTACAAGCCTCTCCCTTTCCCGCTCCGTGCAACTTTCACCGAAAGTAGCATAAAGTGCGTTTAGTTCGAGAAGAACTAGTTTACCCGGCGAGAAACTCCGGAAAAGAAGCGGAAAATTCCCGCTGCAGTGGATCCTTACTCCCCGGCTGATATCTCGAGGATTCGATTCGAGTGTCTGAGAATTCATCGGGAACCCGGAGTGTCCACGCTGGCCAGGCCGAAGAAGTTCGATGATCGATCTGTGGTTCGAACAGGATTGCTTAATGCAGACCGCGTCCTCGGGCGTTTCATTGTGTCGAAGCTTGAAACCGCAAAGTTTGCTCGGTCTCTCTACCTGTAAGCGATTAGTTCTCAGGTCGAGCCAGACAGATCGGGTGTCCACCGACAAAAAGATCCTTCAATCGGAAGACTCCATCGTTGCATCCATACCCGTCGTTTTCCTCGAGTATATGAATTATTCAGACCATCGCGCGCGCCATAGGATCGCTAACTTCTGATAAGGTGTCCCGAAAAAGGGCTGGACTCGCCCCTTTTTCACCCAATAACAGATGTCCCTTGACTGGGATCTCTTAAATCCTGTATATGAGGTACTAAAGGGGAAATATGACTCATAAAAAGTGTTGTATACTTCCTTACGACCGTGGAAATGATCAGGGGTAGCGAGTAACTGGGCTGGGTGGACAGGGAAAATTCGAATTTGTGTTAGAACCGTTTATTCCACTCGCTAAGGAAAGATCGTGATCTACATATTTTTCTTTTTTATTCGCTTTCGTTTAGTCCCTTTGAAATCGCTCGGACGATGCTTCCTCGATATGAAAAATCGAAGCAGGGTACCCTGGTAGAATGCGCATCTCCATTTTTTATGATGTTATGGCAGAGAACTTTAATGGCCCCCCGCGCAACAACTACTTTCCTTCGAGAATCGTTTTTCCACATTCTCAGATCCGGCCGCGTTACGAACTTTCCAGCCGTTCCTCGCGATCGCCTTACTTCATGGAAATCCGCTACTTCCTTCGCGCAACTTCGCTTCGCACAATTTCCTTAAATGTTATCGCGAAGTCTATTCACTTGGTAACTAGGTGGACGTTTAAGACCGAAGAATAGCTTCGTTATTGCTAGAAGTTTCATTTTTCCGACAGATGTTTACAATTATCCCTACCTCCCTTCCATTTTCTTAATTTCTCAACAAAGAAATGAGAATTTCTTTCAAATTTTCAAATGTTTCCCTCCTTCCTTTCTTCCCACTTTCTTATTTTTTCAGCAGAGAATTTTCCTAATATCTCTTAATTTTCACAGATTTTCCTATGCGATTTAAAGTATATTTTTATTGAATTGTAAACTATTTTCCAATTGTAAATTTTCCTACTTTCTCCTCCCTCTATAAAGGTCAAATTTCCTTTGCTTTTTCAAAATTCTGCCCTTTTCTAGTTTTTTCCTGTTTTCCGATTGGCAATTTTAGGTTTCCTCTAGTTCACGCTCCATACATTTTCCGAATTTTCTGTGTTTTCCCTTTTTTTTCATTATTTTCTCTCCTTTTAGGATATTCATCATTCTACAATGTTTAGAGAGAAATCCTGTTCAGAAGTGATATATTTCCATTTTCAAGAAGAAAATCTAGGAAAAAACGCGTGAAAATTTTTCGTCCCACTGGAGTTTCGAACTTAGGTCTTCTTCGGTGTCACCTTAGTACGTTGCTACCTTCGCTACCAACATCCATACATCAATCGCTCTTCTTACTCGTATATCTACCTTTCAAATCGCACGTGACTGTAATATACCGCTATTTCATTTCACCTGCAACATATTCCCACATCGGAAGCTAAAAGAACATTGTTCCCAACCAGAGGAACCTTGTTAAACCGAGTTTCGACTTCGAGAACGTGCAAGTCGACGCATAGTATTTAGCATGGTTCTGTTTACAAGCGGTTACGCTCTAAACAGCTCATACATTTTAATGTCTCATCAAAGCACATTTACAACACACGCGTTAGGTAACCCCTCCATTACCAAGGCCTGATGTTGTGATTGGTCGAACTGACTACGTAATAACCGCGAAGCCAATCCCGGATACCGTTTACTAAGTGAAAGACAGCCGTAAACAATGATCCATCGGTAAACAAATTGACATAATATGTCGTTAAATTGCACTTTTTCAATTCTTTGAAGGACCTATTGGTCCCGACGACCCTTGAGCGGAAGTCTGGGCAAATAACGTTGTAAAACTCTCGAGCGAATGCAAATTAGTGCAAACGTAAGATGTCGACGGTCGAGAGCCCGCATAACCTTTTACAAAGTTGTTGTTACGAAGCGAGTTCCGACTAAATTGGAAGTCCAAGATCACAACGGGCCGAAAACACGGCGTAACAAGGCTGAAGGGCTCTTCACCCAATTTTTGTGGACCAGCTTAAAGAGACCGTAACCGGGGCTCCTTTAATCAACCCTCTTATTTACTCGTCCCCTCCCTCCGCCCTTTCCTACTCCAAAGCAATTTGTACATTGAACAAGTTACCGTCGAGTTTTCTTTGTTACCCCTGTCCGTTAGTTTTCTAATTCCTCAGAACGAAGAATTCCAAGCAACTTGGAAGCCCCAGAAATTTTTACCGCATTTCGTAATCCATCCATGACCATTTTTCCCAGCGCAAACTTTTTAACCGTTCTTGCCAGCTGGACGAGGAAAAAATTTCGAAACTCTGGGAACGGCTCAATGATCGATTCTCCTCGCCACGTAAACGTCCTAACAAGAAACTTTCATGCTCCCGGAAACTGCAATTAAAACCTCGTTCATTTTCAATATCCTGGAATGTAGAGACAGTTCCAAAAACCGTGCTTCCGAACAATTTGCTGCAAGTACAATTAAACGTTAAATTAGGGAATAAACAAAGCCGTGGTCAGGGACGTACGTGTCTCATTGAAGAACCTTGAACTTTAAGCTCGACAAATGATTTGCAAATTATAATAGTCAACACGAGGACAGCAAGATTAGTTCTCGTGGCCACGAAATTTTCGATAATTGAATATCAGATGGAAGTTCGAAATAAATTTTCATTCGCACACAGTGGGTGAAAAAAGAATTCACTGTATATTAGTTGAAGAGAATTAATCGAAGAAAATTCATCTACCCGGAAAGTTTTGATTTTAATGAAACTTTGCGTACATTTAGAGCAGAATTAGCTCTACAGGGGCCAATCTTTTTACGAGCAGTATGTCTTTTTCAGGGAGCTAAATGCGCTTTCAAAGTTTTAGGAATTTTTTTCGTGCTCTGAAAGTAATTTTTTTCGAAATCTTTTCACATTAATGTAAAATGTTTTGTTGCATCTTGTACTATAAAACAGCAAAAGGAGCACTTGCAATTCTGATTTAATTTATTTAGAGGAATATTACGCAAAAAAGAAAAAAATTTTATGTATAATCTGTTATGACATACACACTCACAGATTTTCATCGAACAGTATATCACGTTAAGCAAGTGAAACCAAGAATTTAATTTTTGCTATAATACAATATGCCAATATCTCTTTGACCCACTGTACATTTAATAATATAATAATAATACGCTCTTGATCAGCGAGCAAAATATTAGAATCCGTTTATACTGTGCGATTGCACTGCATAAAAGACAGTGAATTATGTATTTTTATAACCTATCTTCTGCGAACTCTATATTAATAAATTTTTATGGAGATAAAAGATTAAACAGAATTGTTTTAGGCATACAATGGGGGAAGGAATAATAACAAGCTGAAATCATACGCCCCTGGAAGAGACTCCAGCTTTTTATCTGTTATTGTTCCACAGGATTTCCCACGCAACTGGGCCAAAGCATAACTTTGAAACTGTAGGAGGTAGAAAAGAATTTCATTCGACAAAATTAAATAAGGAACAGGGGTGTTTCAAGAATTTCAAGGTCCACTTGTCACATCTGTGTTTTTAGAGAGAATTAAAAATATATACATTTGCCGCTTCTAATAAGTGAAATATGTTGAGATACGTTATACTGAATATAATTGAAATACCTTAAGCTAAATTGAATTTTTTGAAACAATATAATATGCGCATGGTAACCCTGAAACTGGTGATGTAACTAAAAATGGCTGTATTTACATGGAAAAATAAGTTAACCCTCTGCACTCGGAGATGTTTTCGAAAAATGGCCGTCCAAAAATTTTCTGCAATAAAACCGAGACTATTTTTCAAAATAGGAAGTGAAAAATCGTATACAAATTAGCACGTCGAATATATTTTATTTCAATAATTCACGCATTGTTACGTTATTCTAAATTCAATATATTAATTAATATCAATCTTCAGAATTTTATTATGGCGACTAGAGATTGCCTCTCGAGTGCAAAGAGGTAAAAATATAGGATAAAATTTGTTCAAATTGAAAATTTATGTTTTCTTATTTATGTAAACCTTCTATACTTTGTTATACGTTATTATTATTATCTTTTTCCTATACATTATTATCTGTATAGTATTTGTCTTTTTAAATGTTCTCAATTTAATAAATTGTTCCACACACCTGCTTCATTACTTTATTCTTCTCGGTACGAATGGATATCAATCCAATATGACTACATATAACAACTCCGATTCATCAAATAATTCAGAATTTTTTAAATTTCATTCTAGATTTTCAACATATTCCTTCATATAAATTCCCTTTCCAACTGCGCCATCGATTACGGGGTACTTTATATATCGATAAATCGCTTACATATCCAGAAGCAGCATGTGTGTAGATAATATGAATTCATCGTAACGAACAATTGGAAAATAAACAATTCAGCACGATGTTAATTTAACATTTGTTACTATGACAACCGTAAGACGATTTTCCACTATATGCACTAATCCATTAATGGGGCCTGCTATAATAAATATATACAGTATAATATATATTGAGATTCTCCCTCTTCCCACAATTATATAATTTACGCAGTCTGACATACATAACTCGGTTAATAAGTAAGTTGTACACCTACACCCTCTAATTTTTGTTTTCAAAAAGATTTATCTTTGTTTCTAGCCAGTTACGTAATAACAACATTGCGTGTACACAAACGTAATGTTGTAAGGTAAGCTTTAATACGATTACATCACTCTATCTTACTTACACAGGCTGTTCAAGAAGTACGGTCTAGGACTTGAAGAGCTTATAACATCCATCAAGATTAGTAAAATGTCTAATAAAATATGATAATAAAAAATAATACAAAATAATAAGATCAAAAAAATAAAAAATGTCTAATTAAATTACGTTGATTATTTACGAATATTCTACATGTTCGCAACGTACTAAACAAAGGAATTATAGTTGAGAATAATTAAGAAATATGTTAGCTCAAATTACCTAACTTGAATCCCCTGAATTTCTATTTGCAGGCTTGTTTGAAAAACATAGGCTACTCGTCATCCGTGTGATAATCATCGTCATCCAATAATGATAGAATTACAATATTGTAATATAAATAATGATAGAATATTTATCGTATAATTATCGAAACAACGAAGGTTCGTACAACATCTGCTTTATCGATGTCCATAATAACTTTGTTGGCAACCTTGAACTAACATAAACTAATTTCTCTTCCTTCATCCAACGTGAAACTTACTTATAATATCGAATATTCGTGATTAATAAATCAATAAATTCGCGATTAATAATCGATTTACACCAAGAAGAATTCACACTGATTAGACCTCTTTCCCCCTCCTCAATGAGTAATATAAGCCTTCCAAGTTTTTGATTTTATTTCTTAAACACACTGTATACCGTATAATTTTAAACACTTTAATTTAACGAGCATATCTCAGTTAATAGGTAAGCTATACACCTACATCTGCTAACTTTTGTTTTGAAAAGGATATAGCTTTGGCACCAGATAGGTACATGATAATGATATCATTATGTACGTAAACACATTGTTGTACTTAAGTTTCAATTCGATTATGTCACTCCACCTTTCTCATAAAGGGTATCTAAAAAATTATATATAATATGTATATAACGATTCTGCATGTAATAATAAATTAAAAAGAAAAAAATAACATTTTTTCATTTAAAAGTTCATTTTTGAAAAAATGAATTTGAAAATCCGTTAAATACTTGTGTACTTATTGTAAGCTTTGACTCGTTCATAATAACAAAAACAATCTTGTTTTTCTGTTTACATTTGTATTATTAAACTTGGACCAAGGTTGTATTATTATTTTCCTTTGAACGAGTCCCTAAATAACCATAAGATTAATACTTTTTCAAATAAATCGACAATAAATATGACAACAACAATAACAGAAGGTCGATAATTACATATAAACCTACGTTTACAAATACAAACACAAACAGCAACATCCAAATTCGTAAATATTCAACCTAATTTTTCTCTCAGACAAAACCTTAAATGAAAAAAGGATTTTGTTTGGATTTATTTTTAAATATAGAGTCATTACTCGATCAATTGTACTACCCTGTATACGATATATGTTAAACATAGAGCACTGTATATATTCCACTTGTTAAAGATACCAAATGTAAGCGTTCGAGCATTCTCCTGCATGTATATGTCTTTTAAAGCTATTTTACCGCCATAACTTGGCCCAGTTGCGCGCGCATATAGTGCGCGTTAAAACGCAGTTTCAGAGCTCGAAACATGTAAACTTTACCTACTGACCAGTTTTATTGCCTGATTATCTGAGTTATATCAAACGAATCATGACTCGAATATCTACGACAATCTTAGACGAGACGAAGAGTTCAGAGAATTCTCTATGATCCTCTATTAAAGCAACTTGAACGGGATAATCGAGATCCGACTTTGGTGGCCTAATAATTTCGAGTGTCGCATAATTCGATCGCATCTGCAGTCGCCCCTCGCTGGAGTTATCCGGGAATTCTATTTGTCATTCGAAGGGTGGGGATACGACGCTCGTACGTCTTCGTGACTGCTCGTGTCTCGTCGGTCAGATGCTTCTACGTCTACTCGGCAATTACGTCTCATCAATCGCGACGCATTCCCGCGTTCTAAAGGATTATCCATATATTAAATTTCGAAGGATTACTCACGAAAATGGCACTTCCGTCAATCCACCGTTGAGTTCACAACTGAGACTACTATTCCTCGAATGGGAACTAAATCGAATAAGCACATGGAATCCCGAATCCCTGATTCCTTGTCTCTCGCGAGGTTAGCTGTAACACTTATTCGACGTAGCGATACGTAGCTCCGTATCCCTCTTTTTCCCTTCACTCTTCGCACAAATCGTATCGAACAGTATTCGTTCGAAATAGTAAAGAACCTTGCTCGAACACGTGGCGCGTTTCCCCGAGAGCGATTCTCTGCTCGATATAATATTAATCACCGCGGGTGTGTAGGTTACGTTCTTCTTTCTACGCGTTTAACCATGCCGCGGCACGGCTGCAATAATAACTAACAGGTGTGCGTCACTTATGCCCGCCCAACGTATTCTAAGCGCTGTATTTTTAATTAACAATAACAAGCACCACTTGTTTACCGATTAACCGGATTAACAGCATCGGGAATCGGGTTCTACTGTGAAACGGAACGCGATGCGTTGCTCTCGGCATTTATGGCCTGGTTTCGAGAATTTTTAACGGCGGAACACTGTCAGACCACGTTTGCCTCGATTAACGGCGAGATTCGACGCGCGATTAATTCCCCCCTCCCGCGCAATTTCGCTTAACGAACGCATTCCGAACACCTTTTATGGGGAAATTGCGGCGGACAAAGTACGCGAAGAGAGGCCTGGCTTTTATTTGTCGCGTCACTTTGCGCGGGAAAGCACTTCTTTCCATCGCGAGGCGCGGTTAAAGCGTCCCCTTTGAAGCTCCCACACAAAGCTTTCGCCAAGGCACCAACCAACCCTTCTGCCGGTTTCCTTTCTTTTTTTTTCTTTTTTTTTTCTAGGACCACCAGCGCGAAAAAATGGCGTCCCTGTCCGAAAAACCGACGACACTAAAGCGGGGAACCAACACGCGACACGTGTTCCTATTATTAACCATCGTGGTCTGGTTTCCGGATGGTCTTTTTTTCCTCTTAAATCTCCTGTTGCAAAGTGGGCTTTTATACGCGTTTGTCCACGCCGCAGCGATGGAAATTATTTTTCTGGCAAGTCAAATTTTCCCGGCTGTTTCTTGAATCTCTATTTTTCCCAAATTTGCCATTCAAAAATTCTGAATTTAATTTAAGTTGGTACATGGTGATAAACACTTTTTAGGTAAAAAGGAGATGAAGTAACTAATATTTAACACTAGAACTACCAATGTTTAATGAGTACCTTAACATGGCAGACATAGATAATAGTCATTTTAATAATACCACGATATAAGTAAGTATATTAATTACAATTCTATCCTTTTTTTTTTTAATTTTAAGGTATATGCTTCTAATAATTGTAGAAAGCAGAATTCTGAAACCAGTCTTTTTAACTGGATTGCTAGTTCTAGTATTAAATTCGAATAATTTGAGCAATAGTAGAAGTTATCACATATTTTTTTTCTTTTTTCAGATGTGTCATTGGTAACCAGTACTGATTATGAGATACAATGTTATGAAACAATTGTAGTGGAATATATTAGAGGAGGATAGAGGAATATGTAAGTCATATAACCAGAGTCAATTTCCTCTAATCCATTAGAGGAATATATAGAGGAATATTAAGTCAATATTAGTGAATATTAGTCAATATAAGTCATTTACCAAACTGAACTTCATAAAGCAACAAATTTTTTTTATTTTCTATTTGTCACACAGTTAGTTTACAATTTGTTTCATAAAACATTAGGCAAATTATTTTATCTTTGATTACTTTACTTTGCTTTGATACCTGACAATTAGTATGAGCAAGCTATCATGACACTAAATCATTTGAGTGTGTAGCCATGCATAGTATCTGAGATTGTAATGTTTCAATCTTTTTATGTGGCTGTTAACTATTGTTCTCCAAAACTGTATGCTCTATGTCCAAATGGGCTTGATTATCGTTTTGTACATGAGAAGCTTATTTTCAGGGTTTAGTTGTGAATATCTGCTGTGAGCCAGTACATTTGTCTCCTGTTTGTTTTTATTTGCTCTATTTTTTATGCATGTATGTATTTTTTTGTTAGCTTTGTATCTAGGTGTATTCTAAGGTATTTTACTGCATTTGTTTGGGGTACATTTTTATTATTTAGAGTTACCAGTGGTATATGAATGTGACATGGTGATTGGTATTATTTTCCAAAGAATAACTTTTGGGCAACGATACCAAGTTAGGTTCCAAATTTAAGATGTGTGTTATCTGTTATAAATTTTCAAACTTCCTTTTCAACTTTGAAAATAAGATTTGGACACTATCTCCTACAATAATATATAAATTAAGGTAAATTAAGCTACGTTCAATGTGAAAATCTATCTGTAAGCTCCGAAAATGTAAAATAATTAAAATCCCCTGCAATAAGTAAATTACGCATACTCGTGTACATACATATTTTGATATCCACGTATGCATTATATATTTCTTCATTATATTTCTGCGAATAGAGGGTCGGAAAGTTTATTGAAAATGATAACAATGCAATTCGATTGTTCGGAATGTATTGTGACAGACACAAAGACTAACATTTATTAAATTTTCATCAACGAATTATCAAGCTAATGTACATAATAAATTCAACCATCAATATGGAAGAGAATCACAAAGAAACACTGCATCAGCGTGCTTTCGCAACTACTAATGAGAGGCCTGTCCTCAGACAAAGTCAAAAATATAAAAATGTCAGTTGAAAGCGATCAAAATGTTATCCTGAAAATAAAAAGGAATGCGTATAGCAATTCTGCAGACCATGTTGAGTATGTTATAAGTGTGTCCCAGCAAGCCATGCAAATAGACGAGTATTCCGAGGACACTGATAACTACGAAAACGACACTATCGATGACAATTGGAAATGAAAAATTGGTCAGAACGCAAATACGAACAAAATTCAACGGTCACTACCACGCATAAGCACATCAATAAGACAGGTACCACTACCAACATAGAAGGTAACAAGTGGCTCACCGATATACCTATATCCAACACATACGCCATCCTTACGGAACACACAAACACAAACGGTAAGCCATTCCCAGCACAGTATATACCTCCTCCGATCTTCATTACTGCACAAATAATTGATCCACTAACGCAACTGCTACAAGAAATTGCGAATAACGACTACCCTATTAAATACTTATACAACGACTGAGTAAAATTCTAAGCCAATATTTCCGAGATCTTCAGGGAAGTAATAAAAGACCTGGAAGAAAAGGATGTTACTTTCCACACCTATCAGTTTAAAAAATATTAAAGCTGCAAAGTAGTATTAAAAAGTATTAAGAAGTATACGTTCAAAAACAGGCAAAGACGATATAGAACATGAAATTAAAGCGTTAATACAGTGAAAGCGATAAATAATATGGTACACCATACCATACAAAAATTCTTCTGTCATCATTCCTTATAGGGTTGGAACTGATAGACAGCAATAAAGATACTTAAAAATTGATGAACTATTAAACACCATACTGAATATCAATGTAGGAACCATCATTTACACCCTCGCCACTAGATGACTTTCGATTTCGAGGACTTTCTCGCAAGTCCTCGGAAAATTCTCTAATTCCTATATATGAACCGTTCACTGCACAAATTGATTAACTCCATAAAACAAAAAGTGGAGAAATGCAATGAAATAATGTATATTGTTTTTTAAAATTCCCTTTATAATTTAAATCGAAATAAATATTGTGTAATGCATAAATACAAATGTACAAATCATAAAATTTATAAGAAAAAATAGTCAAAAGGTAATCGTTAGTAATGTTACTATTTTTATGTTATTGGAAGAGTTAATCGATTTGGCAAGTGAAAAAAGTAATAAATTTAAATTCAGTGTTTAAATTTTTAAGTTTTTTAACACAAGAAAAAAAAAGAAATGCACGAATTGTTAAAATAACCACCCAGCTAACTACAAAGTTTGCATTGTTAAAAAATATATCCCACACTCGGACGAAAATCTTATTCAGCTAGATCATAAAACAAAAGATAGAAATTTATTTTGAATATAAAAACGCGAGCATCGATCAACCGCTGTGACACAAAATTTACCAAGTGGAGTTAATCACTTTGGTCTGTGAGTGGCTCATATATTACATACAATGACGCTTTAATTAGAATTATAATTGCAGATAAATAGAATTATAACTACCGTTGAGACGGTGAAAAATTATAGACCAAAATTCAATACAAAATAAAATTTTGTATTTATATTGTTGATATTGCTCTTCAACCAAACTGATATTTATTATATTATTATATGATATTATTATATATAAAACAGCTGTTACATCGCACTTCTCTGTACAAAATTTTTTTTCTTATACACATCTCGTCTGTTTGCATATTTGTATATTTTTATTTTTATTGTTTTTCTTTGTTACCATTAATTTTATACCTCACTGTAATAATTCTCTTGCAATTTTTCTAATGGGTTAATCTCGTATAAATAAATAAATAAATACATAAATAAATAATATAATATTATTATATTATTATATTATATTATTATACTATTATGTATAATTTGTTGGAAAATTATATACCAGAATTCAATACAAAGTAAAATTTTGTATTTATATTGTTGATATTGCTATTCAGCCTAGCTGATATTTATTATATCATTATATTATTATGTTATATTATTATATATAAAACAGCTACTACATCGCACCTCTCTGTAAGAAATTAATTTTTTCTTATATTTATACACACCTCATCTGTTTGTATATTTTTATTTTCATTTTTTTTCTTTGTTACTATTAATTTTATACCTCACTGTAATAATTTTCTTGTAATTTTTCTAATGGCTAAATCCCGTATAAATAAATAAATAATGTAATATTATTATATTATTATATTATTATATATAATTTGTTGGTGGTTTCCTGTATTTGTTAACGGGAAGATATTTGCTTGAAGGTGCTTGTCACAGGTACTCGTTTAATCGCTCTATTGATACAAATACAGTTTTCCATCTGAACTCCGATATTTCATTGTCTAAAAATTCTATCGTACAGGGATAGATCCATCGCAATTCATGTACTTGCGCGATACTTGCAGCCGCCGTGTGAATGCTGCGATTTATTTCTGTTTTGTCAGCCATGTGGATACAAACAAAGTGATTGTCAGCGAGTGAATATACCCAAAATCGGTATCACGTGTGTATACCGCGTATTTTTATATCTTGTGTCCACCGTACGAGTACCGTGACATACGTTGCGAGCTTTGAAAATCACGGATTTGCTAGGAGATAACGTTTTATTTACCAACAAGTCCACTAAGCAAGTCCTGGATAAAATGGTCCTTTCTTTTCATCACTCTTTTCTCTTTTCCCTTTTCCCATCTCTGAAACATTACAGCGCCGTAGACTGTTATATTACTATAGTACCATAATCTTGATCTACACTTCGGTCCTCCATAGGTGCCCAGAAATGTATTTTTTTGTTTCTCTTTTGACATAAAAATAATATTTTTATTTAACATAAAAATAACCATTTTTTGATCATATTTATATTAACATGATATTATGATTTTTAATATAATACTATTATACTAACATTATTACTATTGTTGTAATGTTATATTATGATAGGAATTAGTAAGGAATTAGTAGGAATTAGTAAATGTTAAAAATAACATTTTTATTTGACATAAAAGTAACCCTTTTTTGATCATATTTATATTATCATGAGAATATGATTTTTAATATTATATTACCATTGTTGTAATATTATATTCTGATAGGAATTAGTAAGGGATTAAACCTATCAAAAGGTGCTACAATAATTGTTCGATATGAAATAAATAAAAATAAAAATAATAATTAAAAATTTTTCTAAAACTATGGACGTGTACCTTTTCATTGTAACTCCTAAAATGAGAAACTATCAAATTTTCGTAAACTTCAACAAGACTGTAACTTTCGTTGCTAATGCAAATATAAAGAAAAATAATTTATTACAAAATGGCGGGTCTTTGATAAAGAAATATCAAAGATATACATAGGATTACGCGAAAAGTAATCGTTCCTTAAGTATCCCATAAAAACTAATTATTGAACCGAAAATTCTGTACATGTCATTGAAGAGAATGATGTTACACTAGAATTCAGCTAATCATAAAAAATCAGCTAAAATTCGACATAAAATCGATAACAATTAACCGAGTTATCGACACATTTATTTTGAAGAACTCGGTTTTGGGAGAAACGTGTCCGAAATTTTGCAATAAATTATAGAACAACCTTGATGTTTCCATGTTAATCAAATGATATCTGTTCCAGACTATAGTGCATTCCCACTTCGGCATTATCTTCGTCGGTGTGTTCATTTGCAGCTGGTTTCTTCGTCAGTCGACCTTCGCTGCTTCAGCTTTTCGCTCACAATCAGTGGCAGGAATGCGAGGCATGTCCTGTTTATTTCGGTATGCAGATATCTGTGGTCCAATTTTGACGTTAACTACTTCCGTTACTTGTAGACGATTTTAGCTTCACTCGCATAATGACAGCATTGAAGCACCGAAGCCTCTATTGTTATTTCGCGTAAGCCCACTTAAACATCTTGCCCGTAGTTCTTTCCTATTTAAGCAAGCAAGATTTACGAAGTACTCTACTTGCAATTACGCCTTTTGACAATGCATTTCAACGACTGTGATTATTTTCAGATGGAGGTTTCCCGAAGTAGCATTTCCGAATGACTGGCCCAAAATGAAGAGACGTCACTGTTTAACAGAAATCTTCTTTGGCAATATATGAGCCGTTCACTGCACAAATCGCTTAACTCCATTTTTCGAAAAATCTTAAATTTAAGTGTCAAAGCACTTGGTATAGTAATAACTTTTTATATTTATAATAACTTTCAATTGCGTTAATAATTGCGTTTCATTTAAAATGCAATAAAATTTCTATTACCTGAAATTCTGTGCCGCAGAATGTTAAATTTTTGTATGTAGTTGATATTTATGAGGAATTAATCGGTGATCCTACCTCAAATGCATTTGTGGAAGAAAATACGAATATCGAATGCGTTTCAAGCTTCAGTTATTTATGGAAAGGAAGGAGATTTGGCTAAAGAATTATAACGTATCTTAGCTAAAAATGATACTTCAACGATGCACAGTGCAAAATTTAGAAGAGAATTTCAAAATTGCTTGGTTCTATATAAAGAGGTTTTGGAAGAACTACAAAAATAAACTACGTTTGAAAACCAAGAAGGAACGCAAATCTTTGACAGTGATTATGGATAATAGAACAATCTAATTGCGGTATCGTTAATGTGTGAACCACGTGATCAGAATGAAGAGTGCAAAATTTAAAAGAGAATTTCATATATATTTCCACGAAATATACCAAATTAAACTTTATTCTTGATAATAATTAATTTGACTTTACAGTAGAAGTTAAAATATACCAAATTAAACTTTATTCTTGTTAATAATTAATTTCACTTCACAAGTACTTGATTCTGCGACAATTAGACTGTGACTGACTAATTTATTTTACTTATATTAATTGCTTTGGAAAACGCAATAAATGATAGTATTAAATATATGACTATTTGAGCCGTTCATTGCACAAATTGATTAACTCGGTAAAACAAAAAGTGGAGAAATGCAATGAAATAATGTATATTATTTTTTCAAATTCCCTTTATAATTTAAATCGAAATTAATATTGTGGAATGCATAAATACAAATGTAACCTTCATCTAACGGTATATAAAATTTGTAAGGAAAAATAACCGAAAGGTAATCGTTAGTAATGTTACCATTTTTATGTTACTAGAAGAGTTAATCGATTTGGCAAGTGAAAAAAGTAATAAATTTAAATTCAGTGTTTAAATTTTTAAGTTTTTAACACAAAAAAAGAAAATTGTAGGATACTTTTACTACAGATTTTTCATAAAAATAAATATTAATGGTTCTGTTATAATATATTATTATTCGTGAACTATCAGATGATTCACTATTTTGTACATCCACATTGTTATTAGTTTCACTCATCTCGATTATAAGGGTATAATTTTATTTTTTTAAAACCACTGACAAATTGAAATAATTGTTTATAATAATTCAAACCAAGATACGATCTGGAAGTGATGTTGAAAAGGCTGGCAAAATATGTAGTCCTGTAAGACTGGTAAAGTACACAGTAGAAGTTAAAATAAACCAAATTAAACTTTATTCTTGATAATAATTAATTTGACTTCACAGTAGAAGTTAAAATATATCAAATTAAATTTTATTCTTGTTAATAATTAATTTGACTTCACAAGTACTTAATTTTACACAATTAGACTCTGACTGACTAATTTATTTTACTTAAATTCTGATAAGACAGCACCAAAAAATTCATCGTTATCATTCATGGCTTGCTAGTGCATTTGAGTTGCATTATTGCAACGATTTACATTAGAGTACGAAGTTAATCAAAGTAATCTCTGAAATAAATTATTTATTATTCAGTGGCCAAAAAATTTTTGTCATTTAATGGTGTTAATCTTAATTATCAGGAAAAGTTCTTATAAATATAAAAGTTATCACTATACCAAGTGCTTTGACACTTAAATTAAAGATTTTTCAAAAAGTGGAGTTAATCGATTTGTGCAGTGAACGGCTCATGTATCAACTGTATCAACGATGAAAGGTTTCGAACATCGTACTCGGGTAAATCATGAAATTTTTCAAAATTCCAGCGAAGGTAAGGAAGGTGAAAATGAAATTTCCGCACGAGGCGTCGTCATTGGCGGATATCTCGGCTACCCGTGTTTAGGATATCTAACAATGCGTATAAATTGATATCCAGCGATTCGAGTGTCCTACACCATCCGCCAATCGCCGGGCCGCAGACCACAATTCGGATAATCACTCGTGAATGCGTCGATCGACCTGCTTCCACCTGAATTGCAACGCATCGGGGGCCTGCGCGATATTTTCGCCTTGAATCTCGGCGGATATCGTGTTTCCACGTTGTCCGACAGAGTTTCACTATTTTGAAAACCCCCTTTGTAAATTCCGTCCACAGATTCTGCATCGAAGCGCACGCCAAAGGGCGAAAAGCCCAAATTGCACCGGAATAATCTTGGGTGGGGAATGGGGCTATGTTGGGTTTGAATTGGGATTAAATTAGGCTTGTGTGAAGCTTGCGTCGAGTTTGTATTAGGCTGGTGTTAGGATTCGACTAAGCTCGAGTTAACCTTGGATTAGGTGTCACTTAAATTGCTCTATCGAATGGAAAAATTCTGCATTGCAGTACGCGAATGATAGCAAAGCATTGCTTTATTTCCATCTTCATTTCATCGATAATTACTTTTCCAATTGTCCCTTTAACGTTTTGCTAAACATATTGCGACAGATCAAAGAGATCTGGTGGCTGAAAGAGTGGAAAAGGAGAAAGAAAAAGTCAAAAGAGAATCTGATAATAGGAGATATTAAACAATTAATTAAATACAGGGTGAGTACTTTATCTGGACCTTCTGGAATATCTCAAAAGGAACTGAAAATATTAAAAAAATATTCTAATAATATAATATGCTATAAATATTTTCTATATAAGAGATTTGAGGAGATTTCGTTTTGAGATATTCCAAAAAATATGCTTTTAACCCCATCTTTGGGGGTTGATTTTGTGGACAGAAATGGACACCAATATCTTCTAAGTTTCTTAACAGTTAACACATTAATATATTTAGATATAAATATTTAAATAATGAAAACAACTCGCAATAAACTATTTTATATTCATATGCTTTTAATATGCTTTTAACCCTATCTTTGAGGGCTGATTTTGTGGATAGAAATGGACAACCATATTTCCTAAGTTTTTTAACAGTTAATACATTGGTATATTTAGATATAAATATTTAAATAATAAAAACAATTCGCAATAAACTATTTCATACAAAAAAATTGATTGGCACTTTCTAAAAAATTTTCCTTGTGGTAATGGTTAACATAGATTTAGAATATATATGTGTTGATATAATAAAGTAGCGATGTCTGTAAGAAAGGGATGAGTGGGACAAGTATGCATGGGATGCCAATATCTAATAAATTCAGGTTACTGTGATAAATGAGTATGCGTGTAATGATTGAGGTGTGTGTGAATCGTGTATGTTCATGTAATGTACGAAAGTAGAAAGAACAAACCAGAGAGATTGGGCATATGTCAGTTGTAATTGATTTTAATAGTGAAAATAGGTATGAGCATGTGATTGCGAGAAATTAATTAGATTTATACTTAATATTTGTGTTTGATCATCTTTTTGTAATTAAATGAAGAATTGTTCTTATTGTTATTGATATTTCATCCACCACTGACACAGGGAATTTTTTAAATGAAATACTGTATTTTTTTATTCAACTTAACATTTACTAAGACAAGCCTAACCAGGAGCTATTATGGTCATTTCGTGTTATTAAAGAAGTTGGTAAAATCGTGTCATCTGGTCAACAAGACCCGAAAGACAGGTTGGTTGATCCGTTTATATGCTTTTTAATTCTTTGCACTCGCTTTTCAGTCGCCATTTGATCAAATTTCGAAGCCCGATATTAATTAATATATCAAATTTAAAATAATGTAACAGTGTGCGAGGCATCGAAATTAAATAATCCTACGTGTTGATTAGCATACGATTTCTTATTTACTGCTCAAAAAATATCATCAGCCTTATAACAGAAAATTTATTAACTCGTACCCTTCCTTAGCCAAAAAATCGTCGAGCGCAAAGGGTTAATACAGGATGATTTACTTGAGATTCTCCCAATAATTATTAAATTCCTGTCTCTTTTCATAGAATACCCTTTTAAGCGGTATTTCATGTTTCATCAAAATTCAGGGAGGAAACTTAGACAGTTCGTTGAAAAAGGAATTACAAAAGCTTTTTTGTACTATAAATATTCGATATTTTGAGTTGTCACGTTACGTGACCTACCCTGTGTAAAATAATACGTAGATATGAATAAATTCAAGATGAACAGGTGTAAATGTTTCCTTAGCACTGCTTATTATATTACGATTCTGAAAATTTATTAAATGAAACATATCAATTCAACAATGATAATTTTAACAATGATAAATTGGAATCATTTTTCTGATAATGAGAAAATACGTACAGTATGCATAGAACGTATTCGAATGCGAGAATTATTCCTGTATATTGTATTACCTGTGGCATTAATTACGTGTCTGTGCCAACTTCGCAGATTATGCAGGATAGGTAACTCGAGCTCTTCGAATAACTTCTTAAGTGTATGCTATGTGAAAAATATTTTCTATGTAAGAATTTAGAAAAGTATATTATATAATGTACGTGTCCTTTTTACAGATGGAGGCATGTCAATGATTTCGAGATTATTTTTATTTTTCATATGAAATACTATATTTTTTAATTAAAAAGAAGAAAATAAATGTTATAACGCTAGATAAACACTGTATAATAAATTCAATATATTTAATAATTAATTTAAATTTTAATAAAATAACAATAAAAGAAAATGAAAATTAATTTTATAAATTTATTTGAAATATTTGATCATTGACATTTTCGACAAATATCGTGGTGAGCAAATTTTTTTACATAAATAAGAGAGAGAAATCCTATGTCAACACTGCTATTTTCTGAAAATTTTCAAATTTGAAAATTGGAAAATATTGCATGACATAAATTTGTAATAAGCAGAGCAAAATTATTCTTTGGGTATTAACATATGAATATTCTTTTATTTAAAATTTGACATCCTTTAGTTTTTGATATTCCTGTTAAAAAAAGGAAGTTAACCTTGATATTATCAACACATCTTCGAATATTAAAAATACGTATATTGTATAATGTATCTTTTTTATAATTAAATTATTATAATTAAATTATAATTGAATTATGTAATTCTTATAATGAAAAGATTTTTCATACTTATTGAATTGTTCAAAGTGTGCCAGTTGATATAATTATATTAATTATATTATATTCAAAATGCTACAAATTCTCTATTTATTATTGAATTTTTTAAAAATTATATCTACACATTTTCAACGCTTGTATCTTATTTTAAATTCACTATTTGGATTCAATTGTTTTCGAAGTATTTAATTCGTTAAATATTTGAGATGCAAGCATTCGAGTACTTTCAAAAATTACTGTACGCTTTTCATATTTGGAGAGTGAAGAAGAAGAACATATACGGTCAGCCATAGATTTATAATATATAATTTCATTCTTGTACAAAAATTTCTTCCAATATCGAACATACCCTGTATTTACGTGGAAAATCTCCAGATGAAAAATTAGTGCATCGCAAATAATATAGAAGAGTCAATATTCAACCCTTTGAACGCAATCGCAGTTCTTTTAATAAATTAATACTCGACTAGCTAAATTAAAAATTAATATTAGAGCAGCGAAATATTCGAATATTCGAGTTAATATATTAATTCGTTAATAATAGCAAAGAAATGATTAATAAATAAATAATGAATCAATATTCGAAGAAGCGATGCTATAGTAGTATAAGCTTCTTCCCTCTGGCACTTTGGTAAGTTTATTTACATTGTACACAAGCTTGAAGAGATTTAATTTACATTGTATACTTTGAATTATTCTTCTTAACCCTTTGCACTCCGAATTATTCTTCAATTTTGTTCCCAATAACTCTCTACTATTTTAAGTATTTTCTTTGATATTTACTTCACAGGACGGTTCTTCGATTGTTATTTATTTAAAAAAATTTTATTTACTAATTATATCAAATATAATTCTCAAATATTGTCGCAATATATATTTTCAATTTAAGTAATTCGAGTAGCTACTTATTTTCTGTTTTCTTGTTCAGTAAATGAAGAATCAAGAAACGTCGAGTGTAATTCGATATATTTACTTCACAGAATGGTTCCTCGACTTTTATTTATTTTTAAAAATTTTATTTACTGATTATATTAAATATAGCTCTTAAATATTGTTGTAATCTATATTTTGCTTAATATATATTTATTTAATATATATATATTTGCTTATCTTCTGTGATAAAATCTGATGTTAAGTCACACTCAAGAAAGGATTGCAAAGGGTTAAGATATAATAGTCTTTATAGTCTTGTTATATTTATATTTATATATTGTTATATTTATAGTCTTTGATAAATAATGTAAAATCTATTGACAGGTTTTGACATGGTTATACAATATTTACAATAATTCATATAATATCATAAAATGTTATATGAAAGTCTCTGATATATTTCTTTTAAATTCCTTTTGCTAACAATTTTGTTTTAAAATTCTTTAAGGTGAAGGAATGTGAGGTCTTTTATGTTTCGGATGTATTTTCACTGTTAAATGTATATCAATTTTATGGAGGTGAAGTTATGTGTTATTGGATTTGTAATAGCCGCATGTTTTGGAATGTTGCGAGGTCTGTAGTCTTTGGTTTTCCAAGCACCTACTGAAACAGCCATGAGGAGAATGCTTAGAGATCATGTGCTTGTGTGGACTTTATCGCCTTAGTATATTGGCTATTTCTGAACCGTAAACTATTTTCAGGATGACAAGAGTAAGTTTCTAATTTATGAAATGGGAACTTCACTCAGTGATTTTCAACGTTTTTCGTCCCGTAGAGAATGTACATATGCTAATTACCAAAATTCTATGTCATACCAAGAAATATATTTTTCTTAATTTTCATAAAAATAAAAGATGCATATAATTTTAATTAACTCCATACAACTGTTATCGTGTTGAATATTGTCATTTTTATATTTGACAATTTAATAGCAAGTATCATACATGCGATCTACATACGATAATTACCAAAATTGTATGTCAAACCCAAAAATATATTTTTCCCAATATAACAAAAGAAAAAGATAGATATAATTTTAATTGGCACCATACAACTGTTATTGTATTGGATATTGTTTTTATTATTTTTATATTTGACAATTTAATAGCAAGTATCATACATGCAATAATTACCAAAATTGTATGTCAAACCCAAAAATATATTTTTCTCAATATGACAAAAGAAAAAGGTATAATTCTAATTAATACTACACAATTTAGTAGCAATTATCATAACTAGGATTTTACTTTAGAATACTAATAAGTTTCTTTTTTACTTTTCCACAAAAATTCTGCAATATCTCCTATCGACTCGATCACACCTATTTTTCTTTTTCCTAATTTTTTCATAGTAACGGGAAGAGCTCCAAAATCTTATCGCTTTAGGTATTTTATGGCAACAGATGAAGAACTCCTAACCTATTGCAATTTTAAATTGGAAGACAACAAAACAATCGAAATCTACAATTTTTGACACCGTTTATGATTCTTACCTATAGTTATATCAAATATAAATTGATTATGCGATAGTCATTATATGGAAATAATACGAATTGTAATTCAATGCAAATGAAATCATTGATATCAAAAGAAATGATATGTAGCACAATCATTTATGTCACGTGTATAATACAATAAATATATTTTTACGTAAAAATTTGCTGTCTAATTATTAGTAACAGCGAGTTTTAAAGGTATTCGACTAATTATCTACTTCAAATTATTGCCGTTTGTTTGTTACAGTAATTTTAATATGCTTGTCATTGAAAATATGGGTCGTATTAATCAAGCTTCAAATAAATACAAATTTTCCCTGTAATATAACAATTCGATTTAAATAAAGAAGACAAGAATCACGGTAAATTCTCGCAGAATTATCGTCAACACGGTATTCGTAGCGTAAAAATACATCAACCGTAGAAATCAAAATATTTATAAATCTGGTCTGCTGAATTTTCGAATTTATTTGACATGCACATTTTCGTTCATGCAAATTTTCAAGCTGAGTTATGAAAAATCGCTCGTCCAAAATCAACGATAATTGAGAAATGTGAATAATTCTATTAATCACTATATTATATACCATCCATTCTTCAAATATCATAAATTACAACTGGAAAGAAAGCACAGGTAATAGTAAACTTAGATCGCATAATTTTCTCTGCAAATTCTCATGAATAGAAATTATTCATAGTGATTAATTCTATTTTCTGAATTTTTTCAAATTTCTCTATGAAACATCTTATACTGAAACTTCTAATATTTAGAATAAGTTTCGAAAAAATTTGAAAATTCTGCATGTCATAATTTCTAAAAGTTTTAATTTATTCGTTATCGAATTAAGGAACACGCGATTTACGTATTTATCGAGGAAGAGTAAATAAAAATAAATGTTATAGCTTTAAAAAAATTAAGCAATTCAACCAAATATTCGTGAGAAGAGTGGATGTTCGAAACCTTGAGCGAAAATAGAAAATACTTGACACGTGGTATATTTTTCTGTTGTAAAACGCGAAAATTTTTATAAAACGAATATTTTCGCCAAAATTTCTGTAAATCGAAATAAAATTTACTTTAACTAGAATTATTTATCGTATATTTAGACGCATTTTAGCTCTGTAGCTCGAATTTAGAATAGGCGGACCTCTATGAGTTGAACTTTGTCGGAAAATCTCGGAAACCAATAATTCAATACTTCCTTTCATCTCTTTACAGCTTGAAGGTTTACATTGTTTCAAACAACGTATAATATAAGAGGGCAGCAGCTGTATCTATCCGAAGCTTCTGTATATTTTTAAAACATTCCTTATGTATAATATTTTGAAATAAATTGCAAGTTTTTGAATGGAGTAGTATAGAAATTACATATGACTCTAACAAATGAGAAAAGTGGGAAGATTCGAGACTTGTGGTGGTTGAACTCGTTTTACTAAAATGACACATGCAGCTCGACATGACCTTTCTATGCTAAATAGCACCGCATCTTGCAGAAAGACTTCGAGAAGTATAATACACTTCAAAATTACTCACACATCCAAATATACCCGAATACCAGTGAAGATAAATATATGATTATATTTACATTTTAATAACAGAAGTATAATATTTTTCTCAAGGTATGAAATTTTATAGAGAAATTTCATGGTAATTAATTTAATTTTTCTTTATTTTGTAAGCTCATAATTTACTTCCTCGAATAATTAATTACTAATGAATAGCAGTATTTGTTTCATTGATTTACGTCCATATTTGTTTTCATAATGTTCCTAATATTATTTTCTAATATTTTTATATTCATATTATTTTCTAATATTATTATATTTCTATGTTTCTGTATTTTCTAATATTTATATATTAGAAAAATTATGAAAACAAATATGGATGTAAATCCATGAAATATATATTGCTATTCATTAATAATTAATTATTCTAGGAATTTATTTATTTCTTGGATTTACATCCATATTTATTTTTATAATATTTCCAATATTATTTTTTAATATTTTTATATACATATTATTTTCTAATATTATTATATTTCTATATTTCTATATTTTCTAATATCTTGATATACATGTTAGAAACATTATGAAAATATATATGGATATAAATCCATGAAATAAATATTGCTATTCATTACTGATTAGTTATTCGTGGAACTAAATTATGGGCTTATAAAACAAAGAAAAATTAAATTAATTACCATGAAATTTCTCTATAAAATTGTATACCTTGATAAAAATATAATACTTCTGTTACTGAACTGTAAATATAATCATATATTTATCTTCACTCGTATTCGTAACATTATTCTGATAATGTTCCTAATATTATTTTCCAATATTTTTATATATGTATTAGAAACATTATGTATGTAAATCCGTGAAATAAATATTAGTATTCAATAATAATTAATTATTCGAGGAACTGAATTACGAGTTCATAAAACTAAGAAAAATTACATTATGTGTCTAAAAATGTAAATAAATATAAACAAAGAACAAATATGCAATATTATTAATGAAAAATAGATACTTTCAGAGGTTCCATTTACACCAATAAACTCTGCATTTGGTACCAATGAGCTTATACATGAAACATGTCTCTGTCAAACTATCTGAACTACAGCTCACCCTCTGTTCTCCTAAAATCCCTCTCTCCAATCAAATCACTGAAATGAACTTGGCACCGTGTGCTCAAAAGCACGCAATACTCATCGAAGTTATATCATAATAGATGTCTGTTTCTCATTTGAATTCCAACATACCTCTCATAACCCAATCTAAGTATAGAGGGTGGTTACCATTGTCTGGCGATACTAATTTTTTAAATTTATATTTGTTTTAGTAAATAAATACACTTTGAATAGAGAATATTAACTTTAGAGTGGTGACGTACGTCAAATTGACTCCTAACAGTAGTAATCATATATTTAAGATTGACTCCGTATCAATGCAGGTGAATTGAAGTCAATTAAGAAATAATAGCGACTTAATATAAGTAGAATATATCTCATCCAAGCATATGTCAAATTGACGTTATGTCACTACTAACGATAGGAAGTCAATTTGACTTCGAGTTACCACTATTGATTGGGAATCAATTTGACTTCGATTCACCACTATTCATAGGGAACCAATTTGACTTCCAGTCATCACTATTGATAGGAAGTCAATTTAACTTCGAATGACAGCTATTGATAGAGAGTTAATTTGGCTTTAAGTCACCACTATTCATAGAGAATCAATTTGACTTCAAGTCACCACTATTGATAGAGAGTTAATTTGGCTTTAAGTCACCACTGTTCATAGGGAATCAATTTGACTTCAAGTCACCACTATTGATAGAGAGTTAATTTGGCTTTAAGTCACCAATATTCATAGGGAATCAATTTGACTTCTAGTCATCACTATTGATAGAGAGTTAATTTGACTTCAAGTCACCACTATTCATAGGCAGTCAGTGTGATTTCGAATCATCACTATTGATAGGAAGTCAATTTGACATTGAGTCACCGATATTGATAAGGAGTCAATTTGACTTCGAGTCACCACTATAGGGAGTTAATTTGACATTAAATTACCCCTAATGCTATGAAAATAATACTCATCATTTGAAGGTTAATAACATCCGACATTTTTTCTTCTTTGCCATATATTTTGATAATTCATCATTATATCCTATGAATATTTGAAATTTTATCATAATCTACGAGCGCACTATATAAAAAGTGCGTAGCAGTCAACGTGACAAAACGTACATACATAGATTCACACGACGAATGGTGTTTCATATGAAACTGCATGAAAAATATGAAACAGCCCTTCTTTGTACAGAGCTTCATTCTCGAGAAAATTGAATTTGAGGATCTGCGACGCAAAATTAGGCCATTTTTAACCTAGTCTGACAATTTCTCGTGTCAACAAAAATAACGAAGATATTAGGATAGTGTGATAAAGAATAACACCTTGCACTTCCGTATAATTTATATTAATTACGTAAGAATTATCGACAAAGCAATCGGCTGATTAGAAGAGATCCCCGCGTGAGTCATAAACCCAACGATTCCAATAAGAATTAATCAAACGATCGTTCATCCAATTCTTTCGAGGAGTCAATTAGGGTAGAACGTTGCAGGCTGTTATCTCGGCGATTCGTCTCAATTTCCGCGGCCCTGCCGGCCGATTTCACCACGGTCCACTCGCATCTGTTGAATCTGGCTTGTCGCCAAGTCTCGTTCGTGTAACAGCGTTACCCTCTTGTTTCTTATGCGATAGGACATCGTGCGTCTGACAGTTGGAGAGAACGGGAGGGAAAACTTTCGGATCGACCGATTATCGAGTAAATCGACTTAGCGTCGCGATGGAACAGCGGAAGGCTTCCGATGGATGTTGCATTAAGTCCCGAAGAGCGAACGGCGAGATGGAAAAATCCGAGATACCGGGATCGAAGATTAAAGGAAAGAAAAATGGCAAAGACTGGCGCGGAATTAGACGTGAAATTACACGGGAGATCGGGTTGAAGAGGGTGCGGAACGGTGGTGGATCGAGCAACGTGTTGCCAATGGATGACGTACAGGTGAAAGAGCACGGACCATGGAGATGGACCGGGATTTCGACGGATGTCGATAACAATCGCGTGTGTTTTCCTTTCAAACGTGGACCGAGCACTTGCTGGCACATTGAGACGTGACATACTTATCTATTAGAGACTGGTCGTCTTGACCTTGGAAATCACGGAAGCCATCTGACGTTTGCTGAGCCCTGGCTAATGAAGACCTTGTTGGTTCTTGGATAATACTGTCTCGCTAGTCTTTCATTAATCCTTTGACTGCCATACCGAAATCTTTAATTGTTTAATAGGGCACTTTTTATTTCAAAGTATTTTCTAATTAGTGGATATATTCAAAATGCACTAACTAACAATTTTCATTCAACTTTTACAATTTTTACAAACTTTTACTTGTCGAAGTTTTACACGTAGTTCAAGCGCTCCGGTCATCAATGACCACCATGGTGTCACAGGAAAAACCGTGACCAACGTGGCAGTCGAAGTGTTAATCCCTTACCTCACGATTTAGGTTCCGATGGCGTGTGTCATAATCAACAACAGTAGAATAGCAGGTAACCGAAGCAGAAAGACATCAGCGAAAATTGACCACGAGCCTGGCTAAAGAAAATAATCGTTAAACGTTGCAGAAGCATGTCTAAATTAACATTTTTCTAGCTATGAGAATTACTAGTTTCCTCCACAAAATAAATGCGCAGGTGTCTCCTCTGTGTCCAACGAAAACCTTCAAACTGATTCCTCTACTATTGATCACGGACCACTCAATCACCCATCCTACATTTTTCTTGAAACAGTGGAAAAATTGTAAGGATGTAAAATAAATATTACTAACCAAACTCTCGGTCGAGAACTGATGAAGTTCCGAAGAGGCGTGGCACAGTTAACAGGAAAATCAGTCACACGTCGAGCCATTTCGACCTAACGTGGCGAAGAATAACACGCAACTGAGACAGAAGGACCATGAGCCTGACCTGTGTTGTTTACGTTTGATCTACAAATCATGCCTCTCACTAGTCACATTCATGTTTGATCCGATTTCTTTATCACCTTAACCGATTAACACCTTCGTCTGCAATGTCGTGTGAGACTCGAGGTGAGGAACTCGGGCCAAACATGAATATCACGAGTGAGAAGCGTGGTTTGCAGATAGGGTCCAACGTAAACAACACGGGTCAGACTCGTGGTTGATTTTTGCTCATTTTTGTCGAATTATAATCACAACTTTGAAATCAATGTAATGTTAACTTGAAAAAAATTCATTCCTGAAAGGGTTAAATTGTAATAAACAATAGAGCAACGGGTTAACTGCGGAATTTTAATTTAAAAATTCCTCCGACGAGTATAGACGTCGAACGCAAAACAAATGCTCCTAGTAATTTATAAATTTTTTAATTTTAAAATTAATAAATTTCATGGAAAAAGTGAAGCAAAAAAATTACATTTTTATTCGATGAAAAATTAACAATTCATTGTTGGAAAAGATATTGCTATTAAAAACATGAAAATTGCCAACAAATAATAAAATTCACGCACAGGAAAAATTAAGAAAAAAGTATAAGAAATTCAGCCTTTATAGTTTGCGCATCTTATTTATATTATTTCAATTATTATCGAGGAATACCCAATGTATGGAGAAAAATAATCAACTCAGTTTGTATATGCATAACAATTTTCTTGCTAGTATAGAGAGAACGTACCACTAAATCACACTTTTATTTTTAAATTTGGAGCTTTGTAGTAAATGGTAATTCTCTTTTTACACGAATGTAGCTCCAAACTGTACTGAAATAAAATTTTAGATTCACGTGTGAATAACCCGCACATGATAACTGTTGGTTTACCTATTTTAAGTTTATTTGCCGCATATCCAGGTAAAAGAATAAATATATATGTATTATAACATCATAATGATAATTATGAATAATTATCAATAAAATGATTTTATTTAAAAACATGTATAATTTTTGGATTAAATGTAAATAAGAGTTTGGGTGTTACAGTTAATTTCAATCAAAAGTTTGAAAGATTCTCTTTAGAGAGAAGCAGAAAATGTGTTAACTGATTAAATTATCGTTCACAAACATTAAATTACTGGTCCACTTCCATTTTCTTTTCCAATAAAAAGTTCAAATAGCATAGAGTAAATTTAATGAATTGAATTAGAAGTTTCAGAAAGAAAGACACTCGTCTTAATTAATCTTGCAAATCCCACCAGATAATATTCAACCGAAGAACTTAAAATACAAAACTCGATGCACGTACACATCTAACAACGTTTCACTGTCCACTGGATAGTCTCACGGTAGAGTGACTGTTCATACATAACCAAGAAGGTTCTCTTTAAATAGCTGCTGCTCGAAATCTCGCGATCCGTTCTCGAGATATTCAAAATGCATACTTTTCAGACAGACTTCGCAAAATATTGTAAATATTGAATAAACATCGCGAAAACGGGACTGGATGAATATTTTAAGTCGAGTCGGTGAAATTAAATCATTACAAGAACATCAATTCGAGCAGCAGAAAGTTTCATCTTTAAATTCGTAACAAGGTTCAGACAGAGCTCGACAAGCCGCCATTTTGCCATTTTGTGACGCACAGCAGGACACCGTGGACGAGAAAATGGCGCGTGAAGGTATCAAATGAATTCGAATCGGTAATATAAAATTATTAGAAGAACATGAAGAACGTGAAGAGGCTGAGACAAAGCTCGACGAACGAGCCGCCATTTTGTGACGCGCAACAGGACACCGTTGGCGAGAAAATGGTGCGTGAAGGTATCAAATCAATTCGGAAAACTGGCTGGTTGTACAAATGATGGAAACAAGAAACATGCATATTCATGGGCCGCACGAGTCTGTCTGTCGCTAATCGCGTAATCCTAAATCATCTAATGGCTGTACCAAACACAATCAACCCGCGATTGCGCGAAACGTAACATACAATTTCGAGCATTTATGTTAAAAAGCTTTCGGCATATAGAGTGTACGTTTTCGATCGGTAAATCATTATTAACGCTAAAACTACCGATCTGTAATGTGAAACTGAATATAACACAGACATATAATAATAAGTAAAGTGGTCTAATGCAAATAACGCAGGTACGTGTAATTATGGTTCTACATGTATAAAAGTGGCCATTAACTTCGCTAAAAGCATCTACGTGTTTCCAGTACGTGGAAAATGGGAAATCTAAATCCAATGATTTGTTTGGTAATTTTAATACTAATTTAATTATTTAAAGGCAGAAAATGGTATTTTTGGACTTGTGTATGGCACACTAGTATACCTAATTACCTAAGATAGTTACGTGAACGAAAATACAAATAATTTTGCCTATATGTACAAAAATTAAAAAATGATTTACATTTCTAAAAAAAATGTTTTTGATTGCATCAAACAACATCCAATACTATAATAACTATCCAGTCTGAATGCCTTGTCTGAAGATATAGGTTATATAATGCACTTGCTGGTGTTTTAATATGCCACAGAATTGAAATACTTATTTTAATTGGATTTTATTAATTATGTGAGACGAGGAAGGTTGAAATTATTTGCTAAATTGAAAAGAAGGTTTGAGAATACAAAGAGATACTCTTAAAGTGCAAAGAAAGACTAGTTGAGGTTGGTTTAAGAATCCTCATTGCCCTAAAGTATGATTGACATAAATTATCACTGACATACAGTTTAACTATAATGTTATTCAAATATACTCACTTATGTACTAAACTAGTACCTACAGTTATTAGTCACCGCCATTAATATCCTACATTAACTCCTTCCAAGCAGGAAATATCGGAACGCCTCGTGGAAAGTGAGGTTATGTGCGTCGAGTATGCATGAAGCGGTGCTTAAATCAGTAACAAACGACCGTTATCGAAGAGAATACTTGTAAAAATACCTCCCAACGAGCCTACTAATTTACCGAATTTATTAACCAAACCCGTAACACCATTGAAGCGGTGCTTAAATCAGTAACAAACGACCGTTATCGAAGAGAATACTTGTAAAAATACCTCTCAACGAGCCTACTAATTTACCGAATTTATTAACCAAACCCGTAACACCAAAAAACGCTCTATTTTGAATCCTAACATAACCAAACTTCCTCCATCAGATATTCTCGTCGATTTTCATCTTTCTACGTTGTACAAAGCCAAAAGTCTAGGAGCACCCGTAAAGACCGTAGAAGCAACGTAAAGAAGGTCGGTAAAAAATTATGCTAACACAGGAGAGAGAACATGTTTGGATCTGCACCATCGGAAGATCTTCGTTCAGAGGCGTAGCGATAAAAATTCCGAAATAAAATGAAATCCCTCCACGAGAAACATCGATAAAATGCCTATGAAGGACGAAGATGTAGGATATGGCGGAAAAAGTCACGGGGAAGGTCAAGAAATAATTTGTGCTCCATTTTTCTCACGGTCTGATGAAAAAAATAAGAAAAAATCGGGAAATCGAGCGAGGAAAGAACGATTTCGAGTACGGGGAGTCGAAACGGACGAAATCTCCGATGCGGAGCCAGCCGTCACCGGTAGGCGGAAAAACAAATCCATAATCGAAGGCTGACGAACGGGGTAGGAAATGGCAGGCACGCTGCATATTCGGAGGCAGGGCCATGCAGCTGCCTGCGGATATATGAGCCAATGTATACTAACGAGGTAATCCCTGGCCACCTGACGTTCCAGGCCACGGCTATCGTCATACGTTCTGCTACGTGTGCGAGCTGGTATCCTGATGCAGCAAAACGGGCCACAAGAATGATGCATCGGACGGTAGGCCGGTTGGAATTCTGCCAGTGATTGGCCAGCTCCCATTACGGCTTGCATTACGACCAGAAAAGTACGTGCCACGCGGCTGGCTAACGCGTTGTTGATCGTGCAGCGGGTTTTAATTACCATCAAACCGGAAGCGACCGCAGATTCTTCGATCCTCGCACACTGCCAAAAATACACCAATACCAGGGAAGAATTCGTGCTACCCGAAACGCAAAGAGGGACGTGATGCTGGATATCTCGCGACTGACGAATAGATCTGAACCAACAAGTCTCCGTTTTCACTGACAGTCGAGATCATTAAGAGGAATCCCTGACACCCCAAATGGAATCCTTGGAACTCCTATAGTCAAATAGTGGAAATCCTATAGTCAAGCATACACCCTATACTGATGAGTGGAGCGCAAGAGTGATGATTTATCTACAAAACTAAACTAGTTTTAGTAACTGCACAACTAAACTGAACTAAACTGAGAGCAATGATTTATCATGACACGATGATCATCGGCGTGGGATTTTGAAAGGAATGGTCACAAATTTGAAGAATCCCAGGTATCCCAAATCTCTATAATCAAGCATACGGCCCTATACTGGTAGGTAGGGTGCAAGAGTGGAAACAATGATTTATCAGGAGACTATGATTTATCGAGATACGATGATCGACGGTGTTGAATTTTGAAAAGAATGGTCACAAATTTGAAAAACCCAGGTACCCCAAATCTCTACAATCAAGCTCTATGCCTATAGGTGGAACGCAAGAGTGGAGACGATGATTTATCAGGATACGATGATGGTCGGTGTAAAATTTTGGTCACAAATTTCCAGGGTTCAAGAAAGATGAAGCTTCTGAGGTACTCCGCAGGACACATGGGTAGCTCGAGACTGGGAAAGTCAATAACGATGGGTCAGATAGATGGCCTCATGAATTTCAGATGCGAATCATCGCAAACAAAATCGGTATTTTCATCGCTGGAGAAGGGGGTACGAGGGTCGTTTTCCTCGAAACTCAACGGCGATCGCAGAGCTGGTTCTGGAAGGGTTGTAATTCGCTTATCTGGTCGTTTATCGGTAATATTCCGGCAGCCACGTCTGCTGGAGGACACCAGTGCAGTCAGCCGTGTAGCAGCGTGCCGCCATGTTCCTATTCGCCAGTTAAGGACGCTATAATAATCACCCGTGATAATATGACCAAAATCATTTTGGGACCATGGTACGAAGCTCGACAAAAGATGGAAAATGAAAAATAATGGAAGAAAAACGTACTAAAAATCGCAGGAAAGATTCATCGACTTTAGTCAAATCCTGATAAAGCATCTGATAAAGTTTGTGGACTCAACGCACAGCTCGTTCCTCGGGGAAAAGAATCGTCGTAAAATCGCAATCAGGCTTAAGCGGCTTCGTAAATTGTCACGTAACGCTTACACGAGGATTCGTGATGTTCTGGAATCGCGTGCTGTGCAACTCATAGTCTAGAGGGAAAAAAAAAAGAATGATCAGATGCACGAACAGTCGCTGGAAATCGGAGCGCAATTACGTCGGTCGTGTCGCGCGGATTTTTTCGCACTAAACGCCGATCATCGTGTTACCAGCTTGGAATTCGCAGAAACACGAACGCCGTTACGTGACATATCGAATTCGCCTCCCTTATCGCATTCTTGGTCCCCGAATTTCGCTTCGAGGAATTCGCGAGTCGTTCACTGGTTCTAACTTCCTCTCCATTTTTATTTCCTTCCTCTTTTTTCTCCCTTTTTTTCAATTTGCGGAAGAGGAGAGTCGGGTTTTTCCAAACGCGATGGCACAGAGTTTGTCAGCGTTTTAATTCGCAGGAGTACAGGAGCGGATGAATCGTGGCAGTCGGCCTGGTTGTCGATATCAGATTAAAGGATCGAAGCGAGAAACCGACGGAAGGGAAGATTACATTCGCGTTCCGAGTGATGCGAAGCTTCATCGTGGATAAAAAAAACGAGGCTGGCTGCTTTCAAAGGGGCGCAAAGAGGGAAAAAAGGTAATTAACGAAGTGCCTTGCACGTGGAATTCTTCGCAGCGCTTCCAATTATACGATGCGTCGCTCGTAAGCTGGGGGCACCGACGAGTAGGAACGCACCTTTCCCATCTCCACCTCGTGGAGAGGCTGAAATTTTGAATCTTTCCTTCTTTCCCTCGGTAGAGCGAAGAACCGACGCTTTTCTTTTTTTCTTTTTTTTTTTTCAAATTCGGAAGGAAAGGGGTAAAAACTCGACCCGTTTTCGCGGTGTCGATGACACCGTTGTACGTTATAATATGGCGAAGAAATTTTTCTACGGCTAAAAAGTTGGCGTATGCAGTGGCTGTAGAAAGTATTAGGAGTAGAATAATTAATGAAGCGTACTTTCACGCGGAAATTCCCTTCGAACCGCCTAATTACCTCCTGCATCATTCATAAGTGCTCACTTCCGCGAAAACTGTTATTCCCGTGTAATTACGTCGCGTTGTATAATCACATTACCCTGAACAGAAGTTGAACATTAACGAACAAAATGGTACATCGATTAAGAATGACGACAAAACGATCGAAAACTTTTCCAGATATCGCCTGAACGTTGAAATATTAAAGGCCCGGTTAATTTCCGACTGATTTGTCTGGTAACGTATACCGCGCTGCTTCTTCAGAGATATGGAATGATAGAACTTCTGCGAAAGCAGCCGGGCGGGTCATTAACGAGAAGCCGGATTAATTAACGGGATGCACTTTTTCACGGTATTCGTTCTCAGACTATTTAATCATCCGATGAACCCGTTAGAAGACCGAGGATTAGTCGCAGGACTGTTCTGCGCGAGAATCCTGCTATCGCGTCACACGCGAGGCTAATTAGTCGAAATAATTTTAATTAAAACCACATCGGGAACCAATAGCCCTGGGCTATTGAATTTTTCAGAGCTTCCTTAACGTTGAATCTACTCACGGGGGCCTCTTTTTCCTGATCGCTTTTTCACTTCACGAAAATTACAATTTTTTTCACCTTTGATTTTTCAGCGTGGGAAACCTGGGAAATTAATTTTTCGATGGAAATTTGAATGAAAATGAGAATGGAAGATAGGAAACATTATTTTGAAACGAGGGAAATTTAGAAAAAATGAAATGGGAAGAACGGAGATTCGAACAGGGGTCGTCGCACACAGAGATTCTACGCATTACGCCACTACGTCACTTCGAATTCCCTATTAAGCATTCAATTTTCTCCATTATCGCGTACTTTAAGACTGATAATTCGTGTTGAATTAATATCAAATGATTCTGCAAATGCAAATGAATTGAATAGTCGCGACGAATAGTCCCGTCCGCAACGTCCTCGGCGTTATTTTATTAAGCCGTGTCCAGGTTGACCATTAAAATATAAATACACGTTTTAGGAACGTATTGAATTAAACACGCTGAATTCGTGGCTCGGGGACTGAAAGATTCATCGAAGCCTCTGGCCCGGAAAGGTCGCACGTTGGAAACCGAATAAAAGAAACTGCATAATGGCGGACCCGGAACGACCGAGGGTTAACAGAGGCCCTCCTGCCGGATGACCTTAACCCTTTGAAGAAACATATTTCGAGTAGCTCGTTCCGTGGCACTGAGGCTTTCGGCTGTCTGTGCCTTAAAGCGGAACGACTGGATGAAGGTGTTCGATGCGCGATAAGGCACGAGTTACTCCCTCTTAACGTGTTAATTTGTCTTTGAGGAAATCACTCAACCATCCGTTGAGATAAAACTAAAGTGCCATGAAAATCCCTAGGAGTGGGCTATGATCTAAGGCCTAGGTATAGGGAAGACTCGTGCAGTCCTGCTCAACTAAAAACATTGACCAAAACTAAATATTGGCTCTCCCGTTGCAAAAATAAGTTGATATAGCAAAAGTGTATCACGCAGTTCAGGGCTGTATTGTTTGTCCATTGTTGCTCGATTTTTTGGAACGTTACACGCGTACGTTTGTATTTTCATGTGTTGAAAGTTATTTTTCAGAGCTCATATTTTACTTTTTAAATACATACGTATTTTTATTCTCTTTGTCTAGTGTATCCACAAATTATTGGCAATATTAAACAATTCCAGTTCTGCTTTTTTGATATTTTATCAAGCGTCGACCAAATTTTTTTCTATCTGTAACTCAAAATGAATTAGGAAACTGACCTTTAGTCTTTCTTCTGGCTTTTCCCGCAGAGAAGTATCCCAATGTTTATCAATATTCGTAGTCCCATTTCTGGATGTCGGTATTATACGACTTTTGCCACTATTATTGTTTAGGTTAGAACACAGACGTCGTACGGTGTCAATTATGGCTACAAAATTACAAAACGGATAGGTTATCGCAGCTCGTAAAGTTCCGAGAACTTGACGATCTCTTCGTCGTTTTCTTACGTAATTTCCGGGCATATCCGGCTGGCAATTTGTCCCGCGTAATTACACGTTGGCTGACAAAAAGGTCCGTGCCACGGTTCTAACGACGTTAACCCGTAACGACGTGGTGGCGCTCACATCGCGAGCCACGTTCGATAGCCCAAACGATCTGCGTGGAATTCCTCTCGGTTCGTCACGGGAACGAGTTGATACCAACATGGCGACAGGGGGCTTTTAATTCGACGCGTGTTCGCGTGACAGGCTGCCTTGGTGTTACCACGTTAATGAGCCACAGATCTTAATAAAAATCTGGCCTGTCGTGGCGCAAACGTGGCACGACTTTCTAGCGTGCCGATCGGTCGGCCTAATGACTGTGAACTTTACACTTCTACCGTTTTAAATCGTTCCCTTGTAAGACCACGATTGATTCCCTGATTCGTTCCTCGGAAAAGACCCTGTCGTAGCGACCGAGAAAACGAGCTGATCGAAGATTATGTAAGACATTTTAACTAGCTGTTAGATTTATCTTAGCTTTTGATTACGTCTGGCTTTCTGTTTGACTTCGATGATGATTAATTTGCCATACATTCGTTTTTTTCCGAAAAGCAAACACTTCACAAATATTACACTATTGCAACTACGCCATGCGCCAGCATAGCAGCGCACAATCATAAATGCTTTTGCGCAGACGCGCATAGTTTTAAGTGCTTCTGCGCAACGCGGACAGTCGTAAGTGCTTCTGCGCAGACGCAGACAATCGTAGGGGCTTCTGCGCAGACACGCACAGTTTTAAGTGCTTCTGCGCAGACGCGTACAGTTTTAAGTGCTTCTGCGCAACGCGCACAAACCTTGGTGTTTCTGCTTTGACGTGCACAAATGTTAGTATTTCTGCGCAGAGAGAATTTCTGTCCCCTCAGTAAGTAATATATCATTTTTAAAATGTTAAATTAAATACACGTATTCTATATTTAAATTGTCATAATCCCGCAATTGTCAAACTTTTATGTGAATGACAGGATCTCACAAACATAGCAGAAATTAGGGAAATATTAATCGTAGGTATACCCGAAGATTGTGAGGTTATGATTCGATCAATTTTATATCGTCATACGTTCGATTCCTCTTTTAGGCTCATTTACGTAGGAGTAAATTATCGCTGAAGAACGAAAACTAAACGGTTCCTTTGGGATCGCCGCGAGACACTCAGTCCAATTAATTCGCGTCGCAGCGATTAAATAATCTGCAATTAAGGTGGCACCTTAAATTAAGGGGAACTTTCATGGAGCGGTGATAAATTTTTTGCCGCGATAAATCGGCCCACTCCGACCTACGCCTCCCGGTGGGGCAGTTCCCATTATTCGGAATCCGTTTAACCACGTTCGGACTAATACGCCGGTGTTATAATATCGAGCTCGAAGTCGCGAGATCGTTCCGATTTATGGCCCAGTTTGTAAATCACTGTTTTCTAACGCTCTAAATAACATTCGCTAATAACAGGAAAAGGTATATATATTTTTATATATTTTATTTATATGATATACGATATATAAAGTGTGGTTCATTTTACGTGACCACTTTCATCGTTTCCTTTCGTAATATGTTGATCTTTTTTATTTTTAGGAACACAGTTAACGCAAGAAGAATCTCTTTACCCTTTCACGTTCTACCATATGAAAGAAAATAATTTCTTATTGTCTCTCGAATAAATAAGTAATTGAAGACAATCTAGCTAGTCGCGTTACATGGTTCACCTGATATACGTCATATATCGTTATGTGT
This sequence comes from Eufriesea mexicana, assembly GCF_001483705.2. Taxonomy (NCBI): domain Eukaryota; kingdom Metazoa; phylum Arthropoda; class Insecta; order Hymenoptera; family Apidae; genus Eufriesea; species Eufriesea mexicana. The sequence continues at coordinate 30,351 of NW_016909479.1, read as the reverse complement.
CATGTACGAAGAGAGAAATAAATAACAAAAGAGAAAGACTTGAAAAGAGGTAAAATTTTGCGACGAAAAATCGATCCACCGGAAATATTGGTAAAAGCAACTGAATTTACGCGAGAGAAAAAGGAAAAAAAAGAAACATGGCCATTGTTTAACCGGCATCGATCAAACATGCAGTTTTTCAATGGTCCGCGAGATATTTATCAATCACGTCGAAACGATAAAATTTGATCGCCACAGCTATGACACGGTGAATAACGTTTAAACAATCGTGTTCCCCAAATTTTGACGTTTCGATATCGAATCCAGATTTGACGGTTCGAATTTTAATTCGCCTGCCGATTAAAACGTTGGGTGGAAACTGGACCTCAAACGTCGTCACCCTGCGCTACAGTCACCTGGTACCTCGGTGATATCTTTCTGGGAATTCACGCAATTCGTCACCTAGTATCGTCCATTTTAATCGTTTCGTGCCTCAACGGGGAGAGAAATAAATTTTAACAGGGACCTTGGGAATAAGGGACGAATCGCCGAACTAGAAAATCGGGATTTTCATCGCGAATATTCATGAAATCCTAGCACGCGACTTAATCGCCAGATGGCCGAGGAATTTCGTCCGGAATGTTCGCCCTTGCCACTGACGAATCAACGATAAACGCGGCAACGCAGTCCTCCGGTACAGCGCGAACGTCGCAGTAGTACGAGTCAACTGTTTCTCAGACGTCGACAAAAAGCCGCATTTCTCCGTTGTTTATTTTCGATTAAAGAATGGAAATCCAATGCAGAATAATAGAAAACATGCAAACAAGGGCAGACACGTCATCTTTCTCTCTTTTTTTCCTTTTTCTTTTTTTTTTTTTTTTTTTTTTTTTTTTTTTTTTTTTTTTTTTTTTTTTTTTTTAGGATTTGTTTCCAAGGGAAACAATAGAATTTAATAACGTTTTGTTACGATCCCGTTGTTTTGAGGTGAAAATAGATATCGTTGGTAACTAATGAGGATAGAAACAGTGACATGGGACATAATGATCGGCCAGTCGCCTCTAATTACTTCGCGTCGCACTTTCCTCATAATTTCGTTTCGGTTAATGCCAGGCAAAGGGCGATGCATTATTCGGTTAATAGCGGTAGTATGCGAATTTACGCTCGTATTATAATCCTACAGCTCGTTGATGTAATTATCGACTGCGGAACGGAGCATCGTTTGATCTCGTTAGCGCGACACAATGTTCGTTTCCAAGAAACCGCCAGCAAGAACCCCCGTCGTTTCCAAAAATCCACTACCGACCAACCGATTAATCGAATTCTCAAAACTATTCGTCCTTGTTTTATCTATCTCTCCTTTTTCCCCTCCTACGGCTTCGCTCCCGCGATACAACAAAAGGGGATTTTTTAAACAACGAACTCTCGTCGTTCCGCATACGGAATAGAATGTAAATAGAGGTGGCAACGACTGGAACTGCTGGTTTTTTCCGGAACGAGAAGGGAGCCGAAAAAAAGAGGACTTCGTTTGTCTCTCTCATCGTCTCCTCTTTTCCCTCCTCTTTTCCTTTTTCTTTTTTTTTTCGTTCTTTATTTATGCAGATTGCGAAACGCTGAAAATTCTCGAGCACACGGAGGTGCCGGGTCAAGGGTGAGGACTTTCGCTTTTCAACCTGCCGAATTTCCAGCGCGACGATTTTGAATAAATTCCTCCTCTGTCGCGTTGAATCATCCTTCTGCCTCTCTCGCTATTCCAGCTCGTAATTCGAACAAATCACTTCGTCGTCCGAGGAAAAGGAAAAATCAACACCTATTCACTCGCCGAATGTATTGGGTTGGAATATGTAAAAACATTCCACCGACAGAGAGATCGTCTAGGGATAGAGGAAAAAGGAAAGGAGAGAAAAAATGTCAGTGAATACGCGAGGGAGACTGTTTCATTAAAATTCAGACTATGTCGCAGGAAAGTTAGTTAAGAACCAGAAAGTGGGGGGCTGGAAGGGTGGGGTACGCGAAGAATTTGAATCCGGCTCGCTAGATTTTCCAAAGTTGGCGCAACTTGCTCGTTGGGAAACAGAATTGCGCCTCCCATGAAAACACGCCATGTTCCATCGTTACTTCGTCCCACCCTAAAAGCCCCCACTGCTACCTTAATTTCCCGGATGGCGGAAGATTAATTAAAACAAATCCAATTTTCAATTTTCCGTTCACCAGAACTTCCCCCGACGCCATCCTGTTATTTGTATTTGCTTACGCATCCGTTCTCTTACGAACAGGCCCTAAAGTCATTTGTCAAATGACGGTTAATACGGCAAGAGTGCTTGTCCCTTTTCCAAAGGACGCGAAGATGGCACTCGTACCTAGACTCCCTTTAGCTCTTTCTTACCATTCGTCAGACACGCCGCGTCTGTAGGAAGTAGCTTGAATTATTTAAGAGACTGCAGCCTAGTCTGCGAAAAAGGCCACGTTTCCACGGCAATCGAATCAATTTGTTGCAAAAAAGGTTAAGGTGTTAGGTTCTTTCTAAACTGCGGTGTTTGGACATAAGTAGCATCCTCGGTTAAGCTTAGTGTGCTAGGTCCAAGTTGAAATATCCACTGCTTAGGGTGTTGAATTAGGTTAGGTCAGACTTTGAGCGTTAGGATCGAGTTAGAGTGCTAGGTTTAAACCGAAGTATTATAATTCGGTTAAGATCTTAGTGCCACCGAGGAATAACTTGGTTCAGGTTTTGTTGAGCTAAGTTCAAGGTGAGAGGTTGGAATTCGATCGGTGTTATAGATCCAGATTAGAAGGTTAGATAAAGGTCAGAACATCGGATCCCATTTGGAGTGTTAGGTTTGAGGTAAAATATTAGATCCACGTCAGGTTACATGATTTAGGTGGTTAGATCTATGTACTGCTGCCAGAGACGAATGTTCACGCCCGAAGGGCACGACTGTGAAATTGCCATGTTCAACCCGTTCACGAAGATACCGTTAAGCGGTTCGGCATTAGAGCGACACTCAATTGTCAGTCGCAATGTGAATTTGCACAGGTGTCAGGCGCAAGATATCATATCGAGCGGTACTCTGAATGGGCTAAATTGCTGATGCAGGTACGCGTATATCGCGATGCGTCAGACCGACTCTGGGTTACGTGAAATGAATTCAGCTCTATTTCTCCGTTGATCTAACCTAAAGGCTATCTTTCTCCATTAGTCTATCAAACTATCTACCTTCCGTGTGCATATACACGATCTATTCCAGAAACAAATACAACTTAAGTCATACGTTTCACGTGAAGATCAAACCTAATGGATGGGAACCTTAAATGAATTTCGACCTGACAAATTGGGTTTCAGCGATTCCGGTGAAATAGAAGTCGGGTTAGGTTGTGAAACCGATACTTAACATTGTGTAGCTAGTTCTAGTAGAAGCCTATGTGGTTTCAGTTACCACCAGATGAATCCTTTTCGAATAGACCAGTCAAAATTTGGGATCCGGGGTGTTCTGAGAACGGCTGGCGATCGACTATCGTCGCTTAAAATCGATCGACGTTGTGACACGATCGTTGCAAACTTGTTCGCTTTGCGGAGAATGAAATTCAGAGAAGTGGACTTATCATGAACCGCAGAAATGCAGAACCAGTTGCGTTACTTGAAAAGCGTTCTAGATGAGCCTGATTCATCATCTTCTGGCGAAGGCTCCGTGAATTGGTGGAAATTTATCAGACTTTTCTCCTTCCAGCCTTAACCCCAGTCGTAAAGGTGTGCTCGATGAACTCGATTAATCATTCAGCTTCGAAGGAGTCCTTTCCTCGCAATCTCGGGCGACTACGCCATTTTTTCTCGCCACAGAAACAAACCGTACTAAAAGGTTTTCCATTCCATTGGTGCTGGGGAATCAAATATTCGACGGGCAGCTCGAAATCGTTGCGAATAACGGTGATTTATGATCCAATGAGCAATCGTCGAGTATTCCCGCGCTACCTTCCTCGCGAGAAAAAGACCAATCGATTTGAGCCATGGACGTCGCGGAGACGAAGCGAGATCTACTTAATTACCACGACTCGGCCAAGCGAGAAACCAAGTCGGGTATTAATGGCGCTCGCCTTCGAGTCGAAGATCGAGATCGAGTTTGTTTCCAGCTAACCGACGTCACCTTGGTTGACAATTGCCACTGGCTGCGGATATTTTCTAAAATACCTACTCAAAATACAACAATTGAAATCCTCACCATGGAACAGCTATGCGGTCAGCTGAGTCGGCTATGTGATTTGACCATTACAGAGGTTTAAGGCTCTTCAAAGTTATGTAATCTCATTCCTTAAAGATATCAACCGAAAACGATAAATTTCGAGACTACTGAATCTGGTTGGAGATGTGGTCGGTCTCGTAGCTTTTGCTACATAAAGAAAGCTATCGAGCAGGGTCCCCGAGGCATTTAGATCGCAAAGGTTAATTAGCTAGAGTGGGTCGCTTTTAAGAAAGTCAGGGCGAAATAATTTCCCTAGACCGCGTTGCGCGACGCAGCTTTTCATTAACCAGAAAGGCAGATCACGAGCCAATAACGAATAGCTATCCGTATTATCCAGCGACAATACACCGAAAGCATTGTTCCCAGCCGACGCGGCTAGTCGTTCGTCCGGCTGAACGATGTTTCACGTAACGAACGTTTCAAACCTGTCTGACTGGCGTTTTAACGCAAAAAATCTGTGAGCAACGTTATTCTATCGATTCAGGCTCGTTTTCATCCACCATTCACCGAGCTTATGCAGTGGGCATAAGGGCAGTTAACCGCCGTTGCATCGTGCCATAGATCAGCTGTAAAAACTAACTCACCCTCATTCTCGTTATTTCCAATCAGGATCTCGGTGTCAGTGAAGTCAGCCTCCCTGAGGAGGTCAAGAGGATGTTTGGGTAAAAAGATTCCGTCGATCGTTGGCGCCGATGGGAAACCCAGAATGCCCCAGTAGCTGTTCCACTGCTGGACAGAGATGGTCTTGGCGTCCACGGACCTCATGCAAGCCATCACCCTGGCTGGATTCTCTTGAAGCATCGTGGAGTTGCACCCACAATCGTCAACCAGTATCCTGGCCACTTCGTTTGCCTTTTCCCCCGTCATGTAACTCCACGGTGCGTTTAGGGTACCACTTTGAAGGATTCCACGGCGGACTAAGCCCCGAGTAACCGGAGAAATCAGGTGCAGGGACACGGAGCTGCCACCAGCAGACTCTCCGAAGATTGTGATCAATTCAGGATCTCCTCCGAAAGCTGCAGCATTATCCCTAAGCCATCTGAGAGCCAGAGCCTGATCCCACAAACCCATGTTGCCAGGAGCTTCTTCGCTGTTGGTAAAGTGCTTGTTCAGGTACAGGAACCCAAAAGCGCCTACCCTGTACTGCATGGAAGCGATGATGACGCTGCTGGTGGCTGCCATGATGTCCGCGTCATACACGTCCAGGGTGGCGGTACCGCTCATGAATCCTCCCCCATAGATCCAGACCAAAAGCGGTAGACCGTTATTTTTCCCATTGCTGGGTGATTCCGAACCTTTGTGTCTTAGTCGAAGCTTCTGTGGTACCCAGATATTCAGGTACAAGCAGTCTTCGGAGATATTGGTATTAGGGTTCCACATCTCCTCCCCTGGGAAACCAGGGAAGTATTCGTACCTCTCTTGGTAACAGCTGTTGGGCAACACTGTGGCGTTCAGGACACCATGCCAGGGTTCTATGGGTAACGGTTTTCTAAATCGAAGTGGTCCTATTGGAGGCTTGGCGAATGGAATCCCATAGAATATGTGGACCTCCTTGTCCAATATAGTACGGGAGAAACCACGAACTAGACCACTAGTGGTCTCCACCACTAGAGGATCGTTGTGCACGTTATTTCCCTGCGCGGAAACATTGGCCCTGACGGAGCCGGTGCTGAGAAGGGCTAGCAGGAGCAAAAGATTCGTCATCGTGGTTGGTTTGGCTAGAGAGTTTCGTAGAGCACACCTGCCCAGAGAGACTCAACAAGTTAGCGAGTGGGGGACCGGCCGTGGAGCCGGCTTTTGCGCGGAATCCTCTCCGTTCGCCTCCACTCTCTAACCACGCCGTCTCCCCGTGTTTCACTCTGCCTCTGTACCTTCTAATTCACCGTGACCTTTTGTAGCATACGCACCGACCAACCTGCACACGCACGCGCGCTGTATATCACCCTTTTTCACCCTTTTCTCACGGTCCTAATGTCTGTTCGTCGTCTTTCTCTCTAGAACTGCAACAAAACACGCTTTCCGTGGACACCGTGGTTAATCACTTGTCCAAAAGAAACCCGTAGGTTGACCGTGACGGCGCGAGTCGCCAAGGACACACGACTGCGTCGCGGAAAGACAAACAAAGGGATCACGCGCAGATTGAGGCGGGCAGAGGATAAATTTTCGCGCGGCGGCCGGCGAGCCGCGTTGCACGGGGTCGACTGATGGAGGCAGTAGAGGTGGCACAGAGTCGAGGTGCGCTGTTGGGTGGTAGTGGTGGTGAACACGATGGTGGTGGTGGCACTGGTGGATGTGGTGGTGGTGGTGGTAGTGGTGGAGTGTTGGCGCACGCCTCGCGCCCGTACATAGCAATGGCCATTCGATTCTCTTGGTAAGTTCTCGAGCAATTTGATCCTCTGAAGATTGCAGTCTCTTTTCATGTGCCAGTATCCTTTAACAAATTTCAAGTGTCTCGAAGTTTCGAATTGTTTCTCTGACTTGTAGAATTCGATCAAAACTGTAGTATCGATGGCCCTCTGCTTTTTATCGCAGGAACTAAAAAGTATTCTGAACGATGCTTCCTGGTGCTTTGATTCAGCGTTATACCCATCGCTAGTTGTATGCATAGGTAGGTCGATCCTCAAACGCTGTCCTTGCTCGTTTGTCTATCTACACGCCCTAGTAGTTTCAATCTCATTCTTCCGTCCCTTAATCACCCTGCAGACCGAAGAAATCGCGGCCTCGCGTCAGGTCGAATGAAATCTGAAAACCATTACAAGTGAAAACATTTCGTTACGGGTCGATGAAAATGCGAAAACGGATAAATGTACCGCAAGAAACAGGAGATGCAGTTGCAAGTCGCTTCTTTCTGCTACGTTTCATGCACGTCTTGAATTATTTCTATTTTCATGGAGTAGTACACTGATAGAGGAGCCTCGTAATAATTTACTGTAACCACTAGAAGTAAGAATTATAAATCTCCAGCTTTGCAGAGTATCTTTCAACTTCTACATACTTTTTAAGTAATTCAAAAAGGGAGGGAAGGGAGGAATGAAAAACTTAATGGCCGGTAAAGTTTCCTTTTCGCGATTCCCAAACCCTTGTTGTAGACTGACACCGCAAAACCGGACAAAAAGGATCGGCTAAGAAACCAGAACAAGGTGTCCTACATCCAACCCTAACCGAGCGACATTTCACCCTTCGTAGAGGAAACCGAAATGATTCTATTTCGTAGCAATATGCTCACCTTAATTCTGTCTTTCCAACCTTCTTCATCTTAAGCTTAACACCCCAAAGAATCTTGCCCTTATCATCAAACCCATCAAATAAGGATACCGTTAAAATAATCCCAGCATTGCTGTGCAAATAAAATGAAGCAGAAATAGCGATTCCTAAAGATGGATCTGACTTCCTTATTTGAGAAATGGACAAGTTAAGAATATCTGTAAACCATACCAACTATATCCTATAACGCACAGATGTCATTGCAATTATTCCCAAATTCAATTATCAGAATTTTCAATTGCATCTAAACTCTGCCTTCGGGTTGAATCCTCGCTAGAAACAGGTTCCGTACATCATGGGACGTGCTGTATGTGCAGTTGAACGTTTTCACCCTGCTCGACAATCAGCAAAGACTTTCCAAGTTCCTGTGGAAGAACAGGTTTCCGGTGTGAAAACGTTACGTGACGACAGCAGCCAGGATTCACGCTTTACTCGGGAACTAAGCCGAGGCGTGGGATGCAAAGACATCCGGAATGCGTGATGTTATTAGTAGGAAGACCGGTCCGGACGTAGACTGCATACCTAACGACGCATTCACGATTGCAATCGCGATCTGTTCTCGATGGATGGGTCTTCAGCTCCCCTATGAGCTAGACAATATCTCTGTCCCTTCTTGTGCGACTCCTCAAGGGTCTCCAAGCTTAAAGAAACTTCCACGAATTCGAGATTTGGTCATCTATCATCCTACAGCAAACCAAGTTATTTCAATTACTATGATGCTTGTAACTCGAGTAAGGTTATTGAATGAAATCTTTGAGAATATAATAAAAGACAAATCACCTATTCTTAACATAAGTATACCCAAGTTTTGCCCCAATCAGTCAGTCATACAAAAAAGGAGTCCACAATTGAACCCTATTCTGTTCCCGGTTCTTCCATTATCCTGTACAAAAACATTGGACCATCCAGAGAGAAAGAAATCCGTCGAACGACCGACAGCGGGGTGGGACAATCCTTTACAAATGCCAAAGGAAGAAAGAAGCTCCCTAATGAAGCGGCGCAATTACGCTGTCGTTATCCATTTTCGAGTTCTCCATTTTCCGGCGGAACTCTTTTGTTCTAATCGCGGTACGCCTCCCTAAAAGGCTTCTTTGCAGAGGCCTGGCCGAGTTAATCCCTTCGTCCCAGCCGGCAGATAGAATCCCAGTTCGTATCTCTGGACCCGGGAATCGGAATCCGTTGTTTATTATGCTGTCCTCTTCCACCCCTCATCTCTCTCGCACACTCTGCCCGTTGCTCTGGACTGGACCAGCGGCTGAAACACCGCAATTCGAGCTGGCCAGCCGGATAATAATAGCGATGTCACTCTATGGGTTTTGCGCGAGGAAACTTCGTTTGACGAAAGCACGGAATGCTTTGGAACCCTGAAAACGAGAATTTCGGGTTAACTTATATTCAAACGGTTGCACAGAGACTTTTCCAGCATCGTGACTCTGCAGAATCGTAGCCTGCTTACGGACTGCCAGCCGAAGATAAATATTTGACTATGTAACGCAGGATTCGAATGGAGTTTACACGTTTGCACGAGTCCGTAGATAGGAAGCAACAGTCCAGAGGCTCATGAATATCCAAAAAGTATGAAACGCTCGGTGATTTAGTGTATTTAACCCCACGCTACGTGATATTTTTACCAGTTACTTAAGCGAGCGCTACCCGTTGCTGTAACATAGAGTCAGGTGCAAAATATTGAAAAATTATACACAATTTGAATTTCATAATCCACGGCTTTCTAGCTGAGCTATGGTTCTAGTACAACCTGCTTTCCTTGAATCGAAATCATGATTCGTGCCACGAGTATGACTCGATATTATCGAGCACAGGGCTAACTCTTAGTTAGCATACCTTAGCTACCAAGGTGTGCGTAGCTTAGGGACTGCCCTATTTGGTGATCGTCGATAGCTATTACAAATACATTACAGGCAGCCTTTCAATGTTCTTCTAAGAAGAAAATCATATAAAGTAATATTTGCAAACAAACTAGGAACGTTCAACGAGTCATACAAGATCTTGATAAGTTATGCTCCCATATATCAGTTTCCTTCTTTTCGCTTTTCCCGGTAACGGGTAGGTTGATATCGCCGAGCATCAAGATAAATTGATAGCATCACTACGAACATAAACGATGAGTATTAGTTTCTCGATGATTAAACATGGACGCCTTCAAAATAGTAATAGAAGTCCTATGTTAAATAAACATTCATACCAATATCCTCGTGGTGATCTCATTAGATCTGAGAGGATTATTGTTATCATAACGTAACGCTAGAATAATATAGCCATGGAATCCTCTAAGGATCTCTCGGTGTGAAGAAGATTTCTTCTCAATAAGTTGAAGTTGACGCCAGAAAGTCAAAGAGGCGTGATCCATTGAGTTACGCCGATTACACGGTCCACCAGGCGACCGGAAGTTTCGCCAGGATTAATCGACTGGTCCGTCTTTGGGCGCTACGGATTCGAAGCGAAGCATTTTATTAGCTGGTCCGGGGTAAAAGGTGTCGCCGTTTCTCCTCTTTCTTCTCGCTCCGACGGCCCATTTTGCCGCGCTCGTTTTTCCTCTTTAGCCTCGGCCAATGGAAGGGTCACTCGCTTTGGCTTTCGTCGAACGTTTTGCTGAAAAATTGATGTCGCCCCGTTGAAATGAAGACATACGCCACCTGAAACGCCGTGAATACTGGTAACCTTACTGATACGAGCTAATAAGAGAGATATAATACAATGTCTACGAAAAACCTCCTCATAAAACATTTTTATACCCTGGCTCAAGGGTTGCCATGATTTTGATTGGAAAAAAAAGGAAGACCAGGTATTTGACGACTCCGAGGTCCAAGATTTACACAGTCCAGCTTAATCCTCTTATCTCTTCATACAGGTAAAATATTTTCCACTGTTCATCCTTGTTGCCTCAGTCTGCCTTCAACCTCCTTAATTAGCCATTTATACGTGAGCTCTGCATTCTTCCGGATTAAAGTCTGAGTTTTTAGAGGACTGAGGTATCGTCTCTTATATATTCGGTCTTAGAATGTCAGATGTGCAAAAGTTGGCCTGTTGGCTGATGGATCGGTCGACGGTGCATCCGCTACGGGACGTGCAGCTGCATAGATACTTGTTCAGATCGATGGACGGCTCAAAAGCGACGATATGAAAGGAGACTTCGAACCTTTAATCGATGACACTTCCTTTGCAATATCGCAAGCGAAATAGCACCGATTCTTGATCACGGATTCCTGGTATCTTGTTGTTGCACAAGCAGTCGCTTGGATGATTAGACTTGGGTCTGCTCTAGATTATAATTAATTTCTCGTCATAAAATATTCAGTCCGGCGTGTGATATTTTCATGGATGATATTTTCAGAGAAAAGATAAAAAGAAAAGGATGATTGTATCCAGGATCCAATTGTAGTTTCCGGGTAGTCATTTAAACGAGCCCAATTTGTTCAAACCGCGATATAATCGTGTTGCGCTGTTGGTCCTGATCAGTTCCGGAAAGAAGCTGAAGCACAACCTGCACTAGGTTGGTCGGAGGTTGCCAGCAGGTGGCAGGTTTGCCGCGTATCGATTTCTTACGAATCCAGCCGGGCTTGGAATCGCTATATGACTGCTCTCGAGTAAAACGGCCCTGAAGCGAGCCTCTCGACCTATCTCGAACTTCTTGCAACGCCCGATCGTCCCCTGGCCGAGTCTTTCCCACGGGGGACATTAGAATATATAGGTGGGTGGGCATAATCTTGACGTACCTATAGGCTCGTTCCTAACCTCCAAACGGCGGAAACATTCGACACATGAAATTTTTACATGACAAAGTTCGCAATCACGAGAGAATGAATATTAGAAATTCCATTAACCCTAAAATCAAAGTTGTTCCGTTCGTGTTTATAAATCGATATATAAATTAATTCAAATTTCATTACATTAATACAGATAGTCCAGTAATTTGGTCTGACCGATTTTCCATCGAAGAACCTCAAAAATGCTTCCGTGGATTCCCAACAGTCCTTGCTCGGTTTGCTTTCAGATCAAGCACGACACGGTGTTCCTGATAGCCCCCTTTACCTATTGGCGAAAGCAATTCGCAGCAGGCGTGCTTACGGCGAGAACACGCCGGCGTAATTTCAACCTGGCCGCAAGCTTATTTCCATTCGAGCCAGGCGTTCGTGTACGCTTACTTGGAAACTTCTTATTGCCTACTCAAACATCGACTATTTGCACCGACTTTTGAATATTCTGCGTCTCCATTGGTGGAGTAGCTCGAATCAACTTCTACACGATGCCAAAATCAATCCCGATTCCAATCGTTAGTCATCTGAACCTCGAGAACCCTGAAAGAGTGCGTGTCACATGAAATTAAAATCAAGAAAGGGATATTGCTTTAATCACGGTTGACGACTAACCTATATAGGTTAAGTTTGCACGAATCGGATATAATTCCGTAACACGATTTACCGTGGTAATAAAAAGCCAAGAACCAATCCAAGAAGCATATAAACATCACTTATAAGCCAAACAAAGACCAACCTACGGATAAAACTAGGAATACAATACCGTTGATCGAGGCTGACCGCCTGAAAATAACACGCGACCGATTTGCAGGTCATTCTTTGCGTCACCAGACGTCGCCAGGTGTCTTTATTCGTCGTTGTCCGTGCAGAATCCCCTTTCCGTCGCTCCCTGCTCCTTAACGGTCTCTACTCATTAGTTTTCTGACCGCAACGCCAATAACGAATATCATAATCGGGGTGCCACTGTTAAAAGCCATTTAAGAAAATCGTTTTCCCTTTATCTGCTGTCTCTGCCCTCAAGCAGGCCGATTATCTCGCGTTAAGCTAGATGATGCATTTGACGTTTTTGCGTTTCATTCGTGACCCCATACACACGGCCGTAAGTGGGCGAGATTAAATTTCATTTAGCCGCTCTTCACAATGGCCACTTTAATCCGTACGGTGACGTTGTAAATCGTGTCGTTCGCACCTAGCCGCAATTTTTCCGTGTTACCCGTCCCCCTGAGTGTCGATCGGGATTTTCGATCACGTTGATTCTAAATTACAGCTGTATTCAAATTCCATGTAAAATTTTTACCGGTCGTAGGTATTAATCTCGATCGGTAAAAATAAGCAACATTCGATCTTCGATGGTCACGTCTAAATTGATAGCTTTCGTTTGCTTTTTTACAGGGGTCGCTCCTCGCGTTAGTGCGTGGCTCGCGTAAAAGAAGCGGAAAAATGTGCACGCAACAGCAGGGAAAGGGAAAAAGCGAAAATTGAAAAGGTAGACAAAGGGTAGATTCGTGTAAAGACGCGGCAAGAATTTGTCAAGGGGCAAACGAATTATCGATACGATCGAGGACTCGAGCCACGTTTCATCTAACGGAGATCGTTACCGGTTACGTAACGTGTCCATCTAACCTGCATGGTACCGTACACGTGGAATTTTAACGACCGGCGAGTTCCAGACAGAGCAAATAAAAAAAGATTACTCTTGATCCTCGACTCGATGAACAATTAGTCATTCTCGCTGGTTTAACCATTATAAATTTCCCGACGAAATACCCATCGGCTGAGATCCATTTTGCATGTAGAATGTTAAGGCTGAAACGTGAAATCGGATGTCGGTACATATCGAGGCCTCGAATGAAGCTTCAAAGGATCGACCAGGGGACGAAACGTCGAGTCGGTGCTTCACGATCTTCTTAACTGTACTCTCCTAATACATGATGCTTTTGAAAAGTTTGCTTTTTTTAGAAGAGTTTTTTTAAGCGCGCACTTGACACCGTTCCCTCTTATAAGCCTTATCCAGTCTCTCCCTGTCTCTCCCTCGTTTCATCCGTCTCTTTCTCGCTCTCTGGGAACCGAGGCTGCTCCTAACATCGCATTAAAGGAGGATATATCGTTTCCCCGCGCGAATTCCCTCCGACAGAATCCCCTTTCGTTCGAATCTATACGTTCAAGTTAACCTAACCTCGATTCCGGAATCCCTAAAAGTATCGACAAAGTGTACACAGCAGGAAACACGTATGTTACAGACGATATATACTTATGATCGTCGAAAGCAATTAGACGTTATTTTATTTCCGCTATGATTCATCATAGAGAGTGGAAATAGAGCAAGAGGACCTGTAATCCGAATGCCGGTCAATGATGAAGGTCAGCTAATGACTGTCCTGAAGGAGAAGAACATTCTTCTTAAAGAATCTGGTCATGGATTGGAAATAGCAAGTAAGTCTTCTGATAAGAGATCTGTGAACAAGAGCATTATCCTAGAATCTCTTAATAGAGTGTCCTTCCTAGTAATTTGGTAATTTCTTCTCATAGAATACTCACTTTAATTCTTAACTGGTAATTCTCGCGATTAGAATCTGCAGAAGGCGGAAGTCTTGAACACATAAGAACTTATCAGCAACGATTTAAGTACTGTTACCCGCTGTCTCAGGGTGATAATTATGAAAAATGAGTCATCCAGTTGCAGATGCTGCAGCTTTGCGAGCATGCTGAAATATTCATAGAATTTGGGATATTCTGTAACTGACAAAGGACACTTGTAATTTCGACATATCTTTAAACGATCAAAGAACAGGAACATCGTTTCCAGAAGATCCGATAAGATAACTGTACGATACTTCCAGATAATTCCAGAGTCGTGGAATCAAATATTTGCCTGATCATTCCTCCATTCTAATCTATTCGATCATCCTTTTGACTCACCCTTTTTCTTTTCTATAATTCCCAACACACGCAATTTGAAACGATATAAGATGATTGTTTTCTTGAGCTAGAAGTCTCCTCTGTTCTCGGTTCTCCCACTCGGATCTTGAACTTAAACGAAGACGTAACGCGTGTATACGCGCATGCTTGATCGACGGGTCACGTTGGCCGCAATGATCGTGGACCAAGAGGATAACGATTGGTCGGTTCGGTCCGAGGACAAACAAGTCACTTCCGCTGGCAATTGCATGACAGTCCACTTGTAAAGTAACTCCGATGATTACCAGCAGAAGCGGCCCGCATCTTGTTACAGGATGCAATTCACGCGGCCGCTCTCTCGTTCCCGATCGTATAAATCGTCGGCACGGACCTATTTCAGTGGAAACCTGTCCCACGTGGTTCCCGTCATCGGCCAGCAACGAATCGAGCCACCAGTTGAACAGGAATTAAAGTTCAAGGACGAACGCCAGCCTCGGCCCCGGCCGGCATTCCCATGTCGCTGTCGTTCCTGCGACGCCTGTCAACGGTGTAATTGAAACCGACCATCAGCCGGTATTCTACAGGCCCGTAGAAAGCTCCACTGACCTTTCTCATCTTGGAAATCCTGCTCTGCTTCTTGCGGATGCTGTCTATCCACTGGACATGCAGTATCTGCTTCTTCTATAGATGCAACTTCTGAGAAACCAGAGACATAGGTACTCTAAGAAATGCACACCTTTGTCTACTGCCTGATCCTCTTCAAAGTTAATATTGCAATCTAACCGGCAGATTGTATTATGCTTGAAAAACATGATACATTTCAGTCAACGTGTCCTATTACAGAGTAGATTTAGAGCAACAGTTTGGATGGAGGAAGTCTTATAGGGTATTACCTGGTTTCCAGCATACGGTATCGAACTCGATAATAATCTGACCAGCAGGATTTAGAAGTATATATAAGTAAGGTCTCTGGTAAGGAAGATAGTCTTAGTCCTTAGTGATTAACTGACGAAAGGTACAGATCCTTTTCAAGGAACGGCCATCGGATCATGTCCAATAGCAGACGTTCGAACTGCGAAGGAAGCTTATCCTCGCAAGGGCGGAGAGTAATTCAGCCCTGATAAAAGACTGGTTACCTAGCATTAATGCTGGGTGTAGATCACGGAACAGTGAGTGGCGAAAATAAAGAAAATGTCTAGCAGGCGTTTCGATGTAAGCAGCAACATGCTCGATGCTAGCAGCTCTCTAGCTATTGCCAGAACCCATTTTCCGTTTCTTCAACGTTACATTACGCCCGTGCTCCCTTTGTGCCTTTGCCTATTTACCCTGTCCCAGTTTCCGCTGCGGGTTGCGTAGGCTCGCGATCCTAATTGCACCGCGCCGACCAGCCTCTCGCGACATGGCGCGTGTTAACGACATCACGATGACGCTTCCGTGGTCTCATAAATTGCCAACGTGCTTCCGGTCGTTTAACCTGCCCGCCACGCCCTTCGCAATCGCGTTTCCGGTGCACGCGGTTCCACCGGCCAGCGGCTGACGCCACGCGAGCTATGTTCCTCGAAAATAATTAATTCTCCGCCTTTTCTTCGCCAGAAATCTCACCCGTGGTCCTCCGGGATATTCTTTCGATTTATTTCCGGAAGAGTGTCCTCCTTCTAATCTCGCGAGCTTCCGCTCAATCTTCCAATGCGCTGCTTCGGCACGCTGCTCGTCCTTTATCGTACTTTATTACTTTTACGTTGGCGTATTGTTTACAGTGTCACGATCGTAGACTATAACAACGTAGATAACGCTATTTATTACCGGAAAATTTATACCCTGCCGTAGGCGAAGCTCTTCTGACTTCCCTAGGTTCGTTATGAAACTTTCACGTGGAATTCGTACCGGGCTCTTTTCGTTATTTTTAATTAAAATCCTTTCTGATACCCCTGATCCACATTCCATCTTCTGTAATGCTATGGTTATTTATAGCCCAGGATGTGTTTCCTCGTCATTGCAGACCATTTCCTTCAAACGACCATCGTGGGGGTCAGTTGTACTTTGCGCTGCTATCCATAATCATGTAGCGGCAATTTTTTAAAGCGAACTTTAGATTTTCGAAACCTGCATCGCAGATACATCAACGTACATTGGGAATTTATCAAAGGGAAATATGCCAAAGCCACTGGAAACCGAAATCCAATCCCCATAATTGGACAGAAGTGCTCTACCGTCTACTCCTGTGTCTTACTCTTCTCCTCTGTTTTGTCCATTATTTCTTGTACGAGTGTTCCATACACAGAAAAGAAGTATTTTCTACGTTCCTCTGTCTTTCAATAAAATATTCTTTTGGCTAATCTCACTTCCTCCGCGCTGCTTTCTTAAAATAAAATTCAGGCCATTGCAAAAAGGCATATAATCCAATAGCCTGAGGAACAAGAAACACTGCGCGCTGTTTCCTATACCCAGTGCACGTGACTCGTATAAATAGAATAAAAATCTTCGTAGTAGTGAAACGATCTTCGGGCTTGATCTCGTGAGCAAGACCAGAGGATCCATTACATTCGACCGGGTGCAAGGAAATTAACATCAGAGAAAAGGGACCAAGGGTGGCTGCATCCAGAGAAATCCCGGCTAATAAATGCCAGCGCCTCGGGCTGCAGAGGGAAGCCGGTGTTATCAGGATCCTCCAATTATTGGAATTGACGTGGCCTCAGATAACAACCCGGCCTGTGTTCCGCTGCTGTAAAAGAATGGTTGACGTTAACAGCAAGCTAGCAGACCTGCATATCCGACTATCGACGTTCAATTCGAAACCGTCCTGATGATATTACAGACAATGAGAATATTCTAGATCCTCCACTGGTGACCTTGAAAAATGTGGAACACTTGGAGATGTAATTGGAGTCCTCGAGAGTTGTTCCCGTTTGCTTTTTACCAGGCAAATAAGGCTTCCAGTAAATTGTAGGGGAGGAAGAATGGGTTGGGTTAGTCTCCTGCAACTTCAACCGTGGGGTAAGTAGTTTCCACTTGGAAGGGGTACATGCTGGAAATATCAGAGGATTGTATAGTATGTTTCAGATTTTAATCGGCCGGATGTTACCTCGAGGTACGAAGAAGACGTCCGATAGTGGGTGAGGAAAAAGGGGATCTTTCGTGCAATTTCGTGATGTCTGGAAAATTCGAACGTTTGCAAAGCAGGTCGACGTCGTTAGCGCGTTGCAAGGCAATGTGGAGGCACACGCGATGGAGAAGTGGCGCAAAAATGGAAGCTCAGGGAGCGGCGCGTCCAATCGATTCAGGGAAACACGTGAGCCATCCTGGAGGAAACGCTTCACTGGAGTAGAACGACCTGCGAATACTAACATGATTAATTTGGATCCTTGATTATTTTTACTTCGTTAGTACTCTAGATCTAAATTATTAAAGAAAAAAAAAGAAAAAAGATTATATATATATTTTCCTCAAAGATATACAAACGGTCCAACATTTCCAATTATTTTATCGTAAATGATAGGACATCGAAGAATTTTCAAAATAGCGACATCTGATTTTTGTCAAATCAATTACGTCGTTAAACGCATTGGAAGAAGGTTAACTTACTAATAAAATACGGGAAGTGATCGCGTTAAATTGGCAACCCTGCGTATATATTCCTCGAAATAGTAATTATTAAGTATCCTTTGAAACATTCTTCAATCTGTTTTGGAATGAAAATTTATTGAAAATCCACGTTTTACACCGGTACGTATTTAGTAAGTCAAAGTGTACCCACCGTCTTAATTTGCCCAAAATTGTTTGTTCGACTTATTAAAAAATTATACAAGAGAGCGAAGATAAATTGTTCAATTAAGATAATTGGTTCTGTCGTTGAATAAATCTATCTGGCGAGAGTACTGGGCCCTGCTTTCATCTCAACAAGTAGCTAGTTAAATTTCACGTCGAAGACTGGGTTGGAAATCCGAGGCTCGCGTTTAAATTCGTGGGATTTTCGTGGATCGAGTTGCGCCTTCGTGAGCAGCCCTCCGTGCTTTGGTAAACGACGCCTTTCTGGCGCCAACGGCGTTCCCTTCCCGCCTCGTTCCCCTTAGCGAACATCGGCAACCGTGTACAGCGCAGACGATGCGATAACAATGCGATCATGTGATCAGAATAATAGCGCATCGTAGCGGAGCTCCGTGGAACTAACTCGAACTTAACCTCGATTTAACCCTACCTACGGTGGTCACATGTTTGTTCTGAAAAATTAATTCCTCGTGTCCATAACCTCTTCAGGTGCAACTCAAGTTCAGACGTGCTTAATTAAGTTTCCTCTGATCCCGTTTGGTCAAGCTTCTCTCATTTTTGATAGGTAAGAAAGAAGTTGGCGGAAAAAGAGCACCACTGCATGTGGAATTGTAATGTTTTTGTAGGAAGGAATGGAAATTCTCGGCGGTCGTCGGAACTTGTGCACGAGTTTTGACGTCAACGTAGAAAAAGCGGGTCAAGCTCTTTAGCTGCGTAATTATTTTCACTGCCTGGTGGAGAACGAATGGTTCGTATAATAAATAATTTTCCAACCAAAAAGAACAACGTTACAGTACATTTCGATTTCTCATTAGGTACGTCTGAAGCACAATCCGTGATTGAATATGAACCCGATAATTAATAATTGATTGCCGAAAGAGTTCCAATCGCATGACAAGATAATGCGATTAATATCGCTAGACGATATTCGAAACGGCGATACATCCATATCGATAGATTTACTTTGACATAGAGGTCAATTCGTTCAATGATCGATCTTGAAACACACGATCGATCCTGCAAGAAGTATGTACTACTTAGTGCGAGTGAAAATGCGATTTACGTAGCTTCAGATTGGCATTCAAATGACACGTTTTAAATTCCGTTTGATATTTAATCATTAGTAACTCTCGATAAAAAAAGAAATTTCTACAATAAGATTGTTAAAACTTCGTTGTTTGGCGTCGAGAATTATCGGGATATTCGCACAACTTCATGATGAGTTTAAACTTGAAAGATATATCATGAAAGGCGCTGAACGAATGAATTTAACATTCGAAGTAGCCTTCGAAATAGTTAGGATGATATAATGTTAGTTCGTAAAGCTTAAAACTGATGATTTATTAATAGAAGATGTATTGAAACGAATATCAAAAAATTGGAAATCATTCACAGTAAACAGTAATCGAAATAACATTTTTAATGTAATTATTGACATTACTCACATCATTTTCCAAATCTACAGTAAAGACAAATTGCTTTGAAATTTTGTAAATTACAAAAACGGAATTCAAAGAACTGTCATTTTAATGTCTTATTTATTTTCATTTTAATTCTACACTTAGATTACAGTTTCCAACTTATTTACATATTTTCTTTTTAACTTTTCAGGTTTTTAAAGACATCGTTGGACGACACGGGATGCGTATGTTTAGACCTAAAGAGTTATAAGATAGATTCCTAGGCTAAGTTTCATGCGCGTGCTTTCCGTACAAAGGTAAGCTCCCTAACTCAGAGCTAATATATACGTTTCATAGTTCTCCTATCTTATTTCTCTCGTTTATCACATAGAATATAATTGTTCTGGCAATAATCGCGATCATTCTTAAATAGCGACTAGCCTACGCGACGTACTCCTGTATATTCGACAATTTCTTGCTTCGTAAGTTATCCTCACGACTCTGTGACGCTCATTCCAGTGAATACTACCTTTGTCACGCATCAGTTGTAAGGTAGTCAGCGGACTAGTAACTCACCTAGTATCAATACGAGGGTCTCTCGGCTCTAGTCGTCCTGTGTACCATTGCTTACACAACCGGAGTAATGGTTCTGTAGCCGTCGACAATGCATATCGACCTACTGTTAGATGCCAGAGATGATTCCTTAATTGGTTTCTACCCCTTGGGTCCGACGTCGGCGTGACACGGCTACAGGGCCTCGCTAGGGACCTGAATTTAGGGACCAAAATCGGGTTGATTCTCTGGTTCGTCGGTTAGGCGACTATCTTCATTCACGAGTAAGTCATGGCAGGATCTGTGGTGGCTGAGGTGGGCTAGGACTGATCGGGAAGGTGCCGAGGCACGAAGTTGTCTTGTACACGAGAGTGTGTCGCCTAGGCTGGTCGGTCTTTCGAATAATCGCGAACTCGTTCGGGCGCGTCGCGATTTTTAACTTGCTCGCGTGTTTTATATTTTATTTCCTATTTATATGAGAAATAAGAGAGTGTTGCGACAATAGAGTTGTAGTATTCCGAATCGGAGTTCCTTTTGTAAGACACGACATTTAATAAAGTGTTGGTAGCTTCGCTTTAATCTCTTTCGCTCCAAGTTAGATTAAGGTACCTTTGACACAGGTAGCGCCACTAGGATGCACCACTAGGGCGCATGTCCAGGTCTCGATGCGTAGCCACCTCCACGTAGTGAGACCTGGTAATTGGTATTGTTCCCAAAGATACATCTTTGGCAAACGATACCTAGCTAAGAGCTATGCACAAAGTTTAGGATATTTCCTATCTGGTAAATTTTCAATGTTATAGTTGTACTTTGAAAATAGAGAGTAGTAAATATCTCTTGAAGTAATATATATATTAAGATGAATTAATGTAAATATAATAAATATAGACTGATATGTGAAGTTGTACTGAAAAAGGAGATGAGAAAGATTGTGATGTGTAACAGAGTGAAGGCGATAAATGTAGAAAATTAAATCTAAGCTCCTACATAGAGAAATCTTGTTATATAGGAGATGTAGTAAAAACTAAGAACTTGCAAATTTGTTAAAGAATGTAAAATAATTTGTGAGGGTGTTAAGAGAATAAAAAGAAGAGAGGAGAATGTGTGATAGTTATTTATATTGTTTTATTGTTTTATTTCTCCCACCCAACAAGGCATAGGTTAGGTTATGTATTACTATATATTATATTTTGTTATTAATTTTATAATTATTTTTATTAATTTATAACGTTTTTCCTGTGGAAACTAAGCATTTATTAATTTATCATTTTCGTAAGAGAAACGTATTTGTATTTGCTTCGTTAATATTAATAAATATAAGAAACGTTGTTTCACATTCTACATCAATACTTTAGCTCATGGCTATTTGAAAGACGCAACATTTTCCCGCGAGAAAAATGCCCAGATTGTCTAACGTTAGTCATCTTCAGTTCTGCGCCAAAAGAAAATACCGGTAACAAATAATGGAATAATTTTGTATGTCAAAGTGAAATATTAAAGATTTTCACAAAACGTTTCGTAAAGTAGTGATATCGCTGATTGAAATTTTAATTGCTACAGCTGAGGAAATATATATTTAAGAACGATAACGCGACGTTTCGGGTATTAGTTCCCGACGTTGCAGTTGTAGGTTACGTTTGTAGCATTATCGTAATATTTACGAATAAAATACAGCAAAAGTTTAAGAAATTGTGAGAAATTTATGAAGTTCAGGATTACTAACTGTGAAGATTTCTTCGGTGCTAATATATTACGTGTAAAAAATAGTGATTTGACATAGTGAAAATCGTATAACAAACATGTGCGCAATGATTAAAGATTTTCACAAAACGTTTCGTAAAGTAGTGATATCGCTGATTGAAATTTTAATTGCTACAGCTGAGGAAATATATATTTAAGAACGATAACGCGACGTTTCGGGTATTAGTTCGCGACGTTGCAGTTGTAGGTTACGTTTGTAGCATTATCGTAATATTTACGAATAAAATACAGCAAAAGTTTAAGAAATTGTGAGAAATTTATGAAGTTCAGGATTACTAACTGTGAAGATTTCTTCGGTGCTAATATATTACGTGTAAAAAATAGTGATTTGACATAGTGAAAATCGTATAACAAACATGTGCGCAATGAAGTAGTGTGAGTGCGGATCGTGTAATACTATCGCATAGTCCTCAATCGTCGACTGTAGTAGATTCTAGATCTCGATTATCCAGTAATATATTACAATATTTTTACTCTTAATAGGCAGCTTGTTAACAGTTTTTCCAATTTTTTCTTCAATCTTGACGCTCAATTGCGAAGTAGTTACGAATTACAGCTTATGCATTCTAAACTTCGATTGTGAATTAAGATATTTCATTACTCTTGCATAGAATAGATTGTTCTCCATCCAATAGAGCAATTATTTTACGATTGAAGGTGCATATATGAAACAAAGTGACGGAAAGGCAAGTGCCTGCAAAATCCTTCTATACAGTTTACTTTTCTCGCCTATATTTCAGAAATTAGGCTTTTCGGTCAGGTTTTTTCTATTTATCAGCGTAGAGTGAATTCTTCCTTAACGGAATTGGATATTTTTTTTCGGTTTCGAGTGTTCGTTTTCGAATAATAGTGCCGAAAGTGTCAGTGGCTGTCAGATCGTGCATCGCAATTTACTTTTTTGGCTTCTATCTTTTGAATTAGGCTTTTTGATTAGGCTTGTTCCATATATCCACTTAGAGGGAATCCTTTCTTACCGGGATTGGATATTTTTTTTCGGTTTCGGTCGTGCATTTTCGAAAAATAGTGCCGAATGTGTCAGTGGCTGTCAGATCGTGCGTCGCAATATACCGTTTTGGCTTCTATTTTCTAATTAGGCTTTTTGAATCGGATTTTTCCACTTACTGGCGTAGAGTGATTTTTCCATTAACGGGATTGGATATTTTTTTTCGGATTCGAACGTACGTTTTCGAGAAATAGTGACGGAAGTGTCCATGGCGGACAGATCGTGCTAGACTATTTACTTTTTCGCTTCTGTTTTCGAGATTAGGCTTTTGGATTAGGTTGTTTCTATATAACAGTGTAGAGTGTGTTCAAGATAATATATTCCATTGAAATAAACAGGCATGTACAACAGTAGAAAAATATTGGACTCATGGAATATCATGAGCGTAGATGCCAAGAATTATATTTTATGGCAAAAAATATTGAAGCAGTAATAAAAATATGTAAGGTATGATATATCTATTGTATACCAGGTCCGCTAACCATATGACAATGTACGAGATAGAAATCTTTGTTGGTTAAGTAATGATTCATAAAGGGGAGATGCTATAGGTAGATAAAAGGGATGAAATTAACCTAGGTAATATTCTCTTTTAAGAACAAGATATAGAAGGTACATTGAGATTGAAAGGTATGTCTTGTTCTTGATCTGAATAAATATTGTTATCCGTAGTCAAAGTTGACAGTCTTCCCTAAAGTGTTATGTTTCAGAATGATGGAGCTGAGGTACATAAAGAAAGGGGAGAAGCTCTAATGAAAACATTGAAAAGAGGGAATGCATATCATGCGGCATCAAGAAACAGAAAAGAGGCTGCTTATGTATCAACAGAGAAAAATACTATATAAATGTTGCATTAAGGCAAAAATGTGTAGAAATATCTATGGGAACTTGGAAAATATAAAAGCAGCAAGAATAATGGAGCTGTGGCAGATCATGGACTTTATTGGGCCAATAAAGCCAATGTCAAAAGGAGGTAAAAGGTACGTCTTACCTGCTGATGATTATTCGAGATAAGAACCGTTTGGTTGACTGATTTATAGATGACTAGAGACTTGATATGAAATTTATTGATGAATGATTTTTTTTATTATAGGAGACTTACAAACATGAGTAATATTTATATACAAGGACCACCCACTATGCCTAAAGTAAGTATTAGTTAATAATATTTCAATGGATTGTACATCTGTTTTTAGAAATGTAACATATATACAATATTTACTTTCCAAATTTCTATATTAATATATTAAACTATTTCTAATTTCAATTACATTAATAAATAATAAATTTTGATAAATTTGATTTTGAAAGTATTTTACATTAATAAAGCTAATATATTTGTCATAACTAGGTTGCAATGAAAACAACTGTTGGTGATATTGAGTTAGAATTACGGGCAAAGGAAACTCAAAAGACATGTAGAAATTTTATACAATTATGCGTGGAAGGTTATTACCATGACCCTAAATTTCATATAAAAGGTGGTGATCCCACAGGTACAGGAGAAGGTGGTAGAATATATGGAGAACTATTTAACGTGAGACTATATTTAAAAGTAAAATGAATTGCTTTTTTATTGAAAAATAATTATTGGATATATGTGTTTTAGGACGATTTTCGTACAAGATTACGTTCCTGTGGACAAGGTTTAATTGCTATGGCTAATGCTGGAGAAGATGACAATAGTTCCCAATTCTTCTTTACTCTTGGTTCTACATTGGAATTGCAGAATAAACATACAATCTTTTGTAAGGTTACTGGAGAAACTATATATAACATGCTTCAACTTGAAGAAGCACTTGTCGATGAGGTAAATTTAACGTTTACAAGAAAATAGAACAAGAATTGATATCAGGATAATATTTCCTCCTTTTTTGTAGAATGATGGACTACTTTATCCTCCAAGATTGATAAAAACTAAAATATTGAACAATCCATTTTCTGTTATTATATCAAGAATAATA
>NW_016909479.1:0-1877 GCF_001483705.2 Eufriesea mexicana | reverse complement strand
TAGAAATTTGGAATTTTTCGCAACAGAAATATATCTATATTTGCATCATTGACGTTATTAAATATAAGAGGCATCGTTTGATATTTTACATCGATACTTTATCACATAGCTATTTCAAAGATGCAACATTTTCCCGCTACAAAAATACCTAGCACATCCGGCTGCAGCCAACTTCCAGTTGGCGGCAAGCGGGCATAACAGTAACATCGTGCAATATTCTCCCGCGTCAAAATAAAACATTAAATCTCAGAACGTTTCGTGAAGTAGTGATATCGCTGATTGACGTCTTAATTACTTTATGAAGTTCAGGATTACTAACTGTGAACATTTCTACGGTGGTAATATACTACATGTGAAAAAAAGTTATGTTACATAGTGTAAATCGTATAACGATACACGTGGGAAATAAAGTGGCGTGAGTGCCGTATCCTATGATACTACCGCATTGTCCGTTATTATCGACTATAGAAGATTCTAGATTTCGACAGTTCGCTGGAATATATGATCAACATT
The DNA here is from genome assembly GCF_001483705.2 of Eufriesea mexicana. Classification (NCBI taxonomy): domain Eukaryota; kingdom Metazoa; phylum Arthropoda; class Insecta; order Hymenoptera; family Apidae; genus Eufriesea; species Eufriesea mexicana. The sequence goes on along the minus strand of NW_016909479.1, from coordinate 1,364 downwards.
ACTCTGAATAGACAGCTTTCTAATAGTTTTTTCAATTTTTCTTCGATCTTGACATTCCATTGCAACATAGTTATGTATTATCTCTTTTACATTCTAAATTTTAATTTTAGATTAGAATATTTCATAACTACTGCATCGAATAGGCTGCTCTCGAACCAGTAGGGCAATTATATTACAATTGAAGGTGCATATATGTACCAAAGTAACAGAAAAGCAGGTGCCTGTGAAATCGCTCTACGCAGTATACTTTATTCGCCTATATTTCTGAAATTAGGCCTCTCGGTTAGATTTTTTCGGCATAACAGGGTAGAGTAATTTTTTCCTTAACGGAATCGGATATTTTTTTTCGGTTCCGAGCGTGCGTTTTCGAGAAATAGTGCCGAAGGTGTCAGTGGCTGACAGATCGTGTGACGCAATTTACTTTTTTGGCTTCTATCTTTTGAATTAGGCTTTTCGAATCGGATTTTTCCACTGATTCGCGTAGAGTGATTTTTTCCTTAACGGGATTGGATATTTGTTTTTGGTTTCAAGCGTGCGTTTTCGAGAAATAGTGCCGAAAGTGTCAGTGGCTCTCAGATCGTGCTGCGCAATTTACTTTTTTGGCTTCCATCTTTTGAATTAGTCTTTTTAAATCGGATTTTTCCACTGATTCGCGTAGAGTGATTTATACCATTTTCCTTAACGGAATCGGATATTTTTTTTCGGTTCCGAGCGTGCGTTTTCGAGAAATAGTGCCGAAGGTGTCAGTGGCTCTTAGATCGTGCGACGCAATTTACTTTTTTGGCTTCTATCTTTTGAATTAGGCTTTTCGAATCGGATTTTTCCACTGATTCGCGTAGAGTGATTTTTTCCTTAACGGGATTGGATAATTGTTTTCGATTTCAAGGGTGCGTTTTCGAGAAATAGTGCCGAAAGTGTCAGTGGCTCTCAGATCGTGCTGCGCAATTTAATTTTCTGGCTTCTATCTTTTGAATTAGGCTTTTTGAACCGGATTTTTTCACATATTCGGGTAGAGTGATTTTTCCCTTAACGGGATTGGATATTTTTTTTCGGTTTCGAGCTTCCATTATCGAAAAATAGTGCCTAATGTGTCAGTGGCCGTGAAATCGTACTGCGCAATAGACTTTTTTGGCTTCTATTTCCGAAATTAGGCTTTTTGATTAGGTTTGTTTTATATATTAGTATAGAGTGGAATTTTCTGTAACGGGATTGGATATTTTTTTTCGGTTTCGAGAGTGCGTTTCCGAACAATAGTGCCGAATGTGTTAGTGGTTGTGAAATCGTGCTGCGTAATAGTGCTATTTCTTTTCTATTTCCGTAATTAGTCTTCTTGATTAGGTTTGTGCTATATATCAGTGTAGAGT
>NW_016909478.1:0-517 GCF_001483705.2 Eufriesea mexicana | reverse complement strand
CCTATTTCATTGCAATGGCTATAGCACTAAAAAGCATCTTCCCTCTATATTTACGCAAGGAAGTTAGCTTACCACGATATTAGTCGAAGACGCCAACAAAATTGTATTTTCCAGCCACATTCTATATCGTTGCAATGGCCATAGCACGTAAAAAGCATCTTTCCGCGTTACTTATGCAAGGAAGTTAGCTCACCACAATATTAGACGAAAATGTAAATGAAGTTGATTTGAACTTTCCAGCCAGATTCTATAGCATTGCGACCGCTATAGAACGTGAATTGAATGTTTCCTCCTTATATATGCAAGAAAGCAAGCTCAACACGGTGTTAGTCGAAAATGTCAAAAAATTTGAATTTTCCAACCACATTCTTTATCATTGCAATGACTATAGCACGTCAATAGAATTATTACTGCTTATTTATGCAAGAAAGCTGGCCCACCTCGATATTAGTTTAAATGTCAGTAAAATTGAATTTTCCAGCCAGAGTCCATAGCATTGCAAAGGCTGTAGAGCGCC
>NW_016909477.1:0-515 GCF_001483705.2 Eufriesea mexicana | reverse complement strand
TGGTTGTATTCATGGATGTATTTATGGATGTATGTTAGAATGTATCTATGGATGTTTGTATCGGTGAATGTATGCGTGTATGTATGGATCTGTGTGTTAATGTGTGTATGGATGCAATTGATGGATTTCTGGATGTATGGATGTATGGATGTATGCATGTATGGATTTATGCTTGTATGGATGTATGTATGTATGAATGTATGGATGTAAGAATGAATGTATGCATGCATGTATGGATGTATGGATTTATGGGTGTATGTATGTATGGATGTATGGATGTGTGGAAGGATGTATGTATGAATGTATGTATGGACGAATGTGTTGGTGAATGTATGGATGAACGTATTGATGTACGTATGGATGTATGTATGGATGTATGTATGGATGTACGTATGGATGGATGAGTGTACGGGTGGATGGAACTATGGATGTATGGGTGTGTGGATTTATTTATGTATGGATGGATGCATGTATGGATGGATGCATGTATGAATGTGTGGATATATGTATGTATG
>NW_016909476.1:0-1716 GCF_001483705.2 Eufriesea mexicana | reverse complement strand
ATGTGTGGATGTATGTATGGATGTATGTACGGATGTATCTATGCATGTATGTATGGATGAGTGAATGGGTGTATGTATGGATCTATGGATGTATGTATGGATGCATGTATGGATGGATGAGTGTATGGGTGGATGGACTTATGGATGTATGGGGGTGTGGATGTATGGATGTATGGTTGTATGGATGTATGAATGTACGGATGGATGGATGTATGAATGTACGGATGTATGTATGGATGGATGTTTGAATGTATGGATGTATTTGAGTTATGTATGTATGTATGTATGGTTGTCCGAACGAATGGATGTACGGATGCATGAATGTATGGATGTATGGGTGGATGAATGGATGTGTGGATGGTAGGTAGAACGGATGTATGTATGGAAGATTGTATGGATAAATGTATGGATGTATGCATGGTATGGATGTATGTATGGATGAAGGGATGTGTGAATGCATGTATGGATGGATGGATTAATGGATGGATGCATATATGGATGCATGTATGCTTGGGTGGATGCATGTATGCATGTCTGGATTTGCGGATGGATGAATGCATGGATAAATGGATGTATGGATGGTTTAAGGTATGAATGGAAGTATGTATGGATGTATCGGTGGACGGATGTATGTATGTACGGATGTATGGATGGATGGATGTATGGATGGATGTATGGATGGATGTATGGATGTATGGATGCATGTACTAATGAATGTATGTATGTACGGATGAATGAATGTGCGGATGGCTGTGTGTATGTTTGAATGGATGTATGGAACGATGGATGTATGGATGGATGCACGTATGGATGGATGGACGTATGGATAGATGGACGTATGGATGGATGTACGTATGGATGGATGGATGTATGGGTGTATGTATGAATGGACTTATGGATGGCTGTATGGATATATTTATGGATGTGCTTGCGGATGTTTGTCTGGATATATGGATGAATATATGTGTGGATGGATGAATGTATGCATGGATATATGGATGGGATTTATATGGGTGGATGCATGTATGGATTCGTGGATATGCGGATGGATGTATGTATGGAAGGATGGATGTACGGATGGATTGAGGAATTAATTGAAGAATGTGTGGATGTATGGGTGGATGGATGTATGTATGTATTCATGTATGGATTCATGTATGGTTGTATGTATGGATGGGCGTATGGACGGATGTATGGATATATTCATGGATGTGCGAAGGGATGTATGTACGTATATATGGATGGATGGATGTATGTATGTGTGGATGGAAGGATTTATGGACGCATGAATGGATGAGTGGATGGATGGATTGAATGGCGGATGAATGGATGGATGGATGGGTGGATGTGTGCATGAATGTATGTATGGGTGTATGTATTAATATATGTGTGGTTGCATGTTTGAATGTATGCATGGATGTGTGGCTGGGTGCATGTAAGAATTTATGTATGGATGCATGTAAGGAATAATATATGGATGTATGTATGGAGGGTCGTATGGGTGGTTGTGTGGTTATATTTATGTATGCGCGTGGGGATTTATATATGTATATATGGATGAATGTATGTATGGTGGTATGGATCGATGTACCGATGGATGAATGTATGGATGGACGCATGGATGGATGGGTGGGTGGTTGGATGGATGGATGGCTAGCATCATGGGTGTATGGATGTACGCTCTGATGGATGTATGGGTGGATGGATTTATGTATG
>NW_016909475.1:13469-17532 GCF_001483705.2 Eufriesea mexicana | reverse complement strand
TGCAATGTGGTGGATTTCTGCGCTATACTGTGCTGTAACATATTCTGCTTGGCCCTGGGGAGACCTGAAGTAGTGCTCTCAGCACGATAGGCTTTGGTGCCCTGCGTTTGCTTGTGTTAGGCTTGATTAAATTAGGATACTGTGGCTTAGACTTTTGTGCTATACGCTGCTCCTCGGTGAATTCCTGCGCTCCATATTGCTCTACTATACTCTGCTCGTCTCTCGTGAGGCCATCAATTGTGGTCCATGCACGTTAGGTTTAGTTAGGATACGTTTGGTTAGGTTAGCCTACGTTGCGTTAGGATAGGATGGCTTTGACTGTTGTACTACACACTGATATTCTATGGAGCTCTGCGCTCTACTCTTCGCTAGCACACTCTGCTTGCGTCTGGGAACGCCAGGAATAGTGCTCGCGGCTGGTTAGGATTAGTTATGCTACGCTTGGTCTGGCTAGGCTTGGTTACATTTGGTTAGGATGGCATTGACTTTTGTGTTATGCACTGCAATTCGGTGCACTTCTGCGCTCAACTGTGCTCTTACATACCGCTTGGCTCTATGTAGGCCAGCAACAGAGGCCTCGCCTCGTTAGGTACAGTTATTCTACGTTTGCTTAGGTAAGCTTAGGACACGTTAGGATAGGATAGCTTAGACTCTAGTGCTATACACTTATATTCGGTGGATATCTGCGCTACACATTGCTCTACTATACCCTGCTCGACTCTCGTGATGCGAGCAACAGTGTTCGTGGCGCGTTAGGTTGAGCTATGTTACGTTCGGTTAGATTACGTTAGGGTAGGTTTAGTCAGGGTATCTTCGACTTTCGTGCTGTACACAGTTTTTCTGTCCATTCCTGCACTCCACTGCGCGCTGTTCTGATCTGGTAGACGATGGGGAGGCTAGCAGTAGCGGTCGCGGGAAGTTACGTTGAGTTTGGTTACGATATGTTAGGTTATGTTAGTTTGGGTTAGGTTTGGATATCCTTGACTATTCTGCTGTACGCTGCGATGTTATGGATTTCTGCGCCCTAATTTCCTCTGATATGCCCTGCTTCGCACTGGGGAGGCCAGCAATAGTGGCCGCAGCACGTCAGGCTGGGAAAAATGCGTTTGGTCTTGTTCGGTTTCGTTGGGTTATGCTGAGATGGCTATAATTCTTGTGCTACACGCTGCTATTCTATGAACCTCTGCGCTCTGCTGTGCGCCATCACACTGTGCCTTAGTCTGCTAACGCCACGAGTAGTGGTTGCGGCATGTTCGGTTTGGCTACGTTCAGTTAGGCTAGGATAGATTTGGTTAGGTATGGTTGGGATACATGTGACTTTTTCGCTGTAGACTGATGTTCGGCCGATTTCAGCATCCAACATTGCTCTGCTATACTTTGATTTACTCTCGCGGGGCAAGCAATGGCGGTCGTTGCTCCGAAGGTTGTGTCCGTTACGTTTGGTTATGCTACGTTTGGTCAGGATAGGAGGGGATAGCTTTGACTGTTGTGCTATATGCTGCTGTTTTTACGTTTGGTCAGGATAGGAGGGGATAGCTTTGACTTTTGTGCTATATGCTGCTGTTCGGTGGACTTCTGCGCTCTGCTGTGCTCTGATATGATCAGCGTGGCTTCGGCGATGATGGCAATAGTGGTCCTGGCACGTTAGGTTGAGTTATGCTACGTTCGGTTAGGTTATGTTAGTTTGGGTTAGGTCTGGACAGCTACGCCTTTCGCGTTGTAAACTGTTATTTGTTGGACTTCTGTGATCTACTGTGCCCTACTATACTGTGCTCGAACCTGGGAGGCCAGCAATGGTGGTCTCGGCACGCAGGATTGAGTTATGTTACGTTCGGTTATGTTTTGCTAAGTTATGCTCGGTCATGTTATCACAGACCTTCGTGCTATACACTGGTACTCGGAGGACTTCCGCGCTCGACAGTGCTCTACTGTATTCTGCTTGGCCCTGGGTACGCCAGGAACGGTGTTCTAGGCATGTTATGTCTGGTGAGGCTACGTTAGGTGGGGTTGCGTTAGCTTGGGTCTGGCACGGATAGCTACCACTTTTGTTCTACCCACTACGATTCTATGGATTTCTGCGTTCAAGTGCCATCTAACATCTTCTGGTCGGTTTTGTGGAGGCCAGAAAAAGGGTCCTCGTCGCGATAGTGTGGGTGAGGTTACGTTCGATTGTGTTACGTTTGGTTAGGTTAGGATACAATAGCGTTGACTTTCCTGGTATACATTGCTGTACAGTGGATTTCTGCCATCTACTGTGCACTAATATGAACTGCTCGGCTCTGGGGATTCTCGCAACTTTCGCATCAACAAGTTTTGTTGAGTTACACTAATTTTGTGTAGGGAGGTGCGGTCAGGTTAGGTTATGATACCTTCCACTTTTGTGCTTTGGACTGCAATGCTGTGAATGTCTGCGCTACAGTGTGCTCTAGTATACTCTGCTCGGCTCTGGGGAGGAGAGTAATATAGGTCGCAGTACGTTATGTTGAGTTAGCTTACGTGCGCTTATTTTAAGTTTGGTGATGTTAGGATACGATAGTCTAGACTTTTGTGCCATACACAGCTCTTCCGTGAATTTCTACTATCCAGTGTGCTCTAGTATGTTCTGCTTGGCTCCAAGAAGGCCTGCAATATTGGTCTCGTCACTCGATGTTGAGTTACGCTACGCTTTGCTTGGTTAGGTTAGTACAGGTTAGGATACTGTATCTTCCTCTCTTGTGATATACACTGCAATGCGGTGGATTCTTGCGATCTACTGTGCTCTAGTGTATTCTGCTTGGCTGTGGGGAGGCCAGCTACTGTAGTGTCGGCGCGTTAGGTTCAGATATATTTCGTGTGTTTATGTTACGTTTGGTTCGATTAGGATACGATAGCCATGACTTTTGTTCCATACACTGCTATATGGTGGATTTCTGATATCCAGTGTGCCCTTATATGTTCTGCTTGGCTACGGGAAGGCCAATAAAATTGGTCTCGCCCCGTTATGCTGTGTTGGGATATGTTAGGATGGGTTAGGTTGGGTCAGCCTGGAGAGACCGTCTCTCCCTGCCGTTGTAACCTACGTCAGGGTGACTACTGGCAGGCGATTGGGGGCCCGTCTTTCCGAGAGACTGTTTTCCGGGCGTGCGGCGCCGCCTGATGTTCGCGCGGCGTCCGCGAGGTGTGCGTGCGTTGCGGTGCTGTGGTATGTGTGCTGGGTGTGCCTGTAAACGACCCGTCACGCGCGCATGGACATGGATGGTTCGGCTGCCACTTCCCGTCGCGCCAGGAGGGAAATACTGCTGCGTCGCGCGGGCGTCCTGACAATTGCGTCGTCGCGAAGTCCAGGACGCTCCGAAATGCGAAGGGCTGGTCATCGCGGGGGCTTTAGTGTGTAAAAATCCCACACAAGCGGGCACCCTCCCCTAGGGCGGCCACGTATCTTTGGAAGACGGCCCCCATGTGAAGGAATAAGTTTAGGTCACACTAGGTCAGAATATGAATGACTTTTGTGCTCTAAACTGCAGCGCGGAGGATTTCTGTGCTCCACTGTACTCTGGTATATTCTGCTTGGCTCTGGGCGGGCCAGCAATTTTGGTCCCGTCACGTTTGTTTGAGTTAGGCTACGCTAGCTTATGTTACGTTTGGTCAAGATAGCATAGAATGAATTAGACTTTTGTGCCATACTCTGCTACTCGGCAGACTGTTGCCATCTACTGTGCTGTAGTTTGCCCTGCTTGGTTCTGGGGTGGCCCGTATCGGTGGCCCTTGCACGTTAGGTTTCGATAAGTTTCGGTTCGTTATGTTGGGTTAGGATGGCTTGGTTATCATTTCTTTGGCGTTTGTGCTGTACTCAGCTATCCGGGGTATTTCTGCGCTCTACATTACTCTACTCTACTCTGCTTGACACAGTGGTGGCTAGCGATAGGTGTCGCGACAAGTTGGGTTGGGTTTGGTTACGTTAGGTTAGGCACGGTTTGGTTAATTTTGGTAAGGATTGCTATGACTTTTGTGCTTTACACTGCTATGCTGCGGATCTCTGCGCACCATTGTGCTCTATTGCCTCCTACTTGTCTCTGTGGGGGCC
>NW_016909475.1:0-12712 GCF_001483705.2 Eufriesea mexicana | reverse complement strand
TTAGTACAGGTTAGGATACTGTATCTTCCTCTCTTGTGATATACACTGCAATGCGGTGGATTCTTGCGATCTACTGTGCTCTAGTGTATTCTGCTTGGCTGTGGGGAGGCCAGCTACTGTAGTGTCGGCGCGTTAGGTTCAGATATATTTCGTGTGTTTATGTTACGTTTGGTTCGATTAGGATACGATAGCCATGACTTTTGTTCCATACACTGCTATATGGTGGATTTCTGATATCCAGTGTGCCCTTATATGTTCTGCTTGGCTACGGGAAGGCCAATAAAATTGGTCTCGCCCCGTTATGCTGTGTTGGGATATGTTAGGATGGGTTAGGTTGGGTCAGCCTGGAGAGACCGTCTCTCCCTGCCGTTGTAACCTACGTCAGGGTGACTACTGGCAGGCGATTGGGGGCCCGTCTTTCCGAGAGACTGTTTTCCGGGCGCGCGGCGCCGCCTGATGTTCGCGCGGCGTCCGCGAGGTGTGCGTGCGTTGCGGTGCTGTGGTATGTGTGCTGGGTGTGCCTGTAAACGACCCGTCACGCGCGCATGGACATGGATGGTTCGGCTGCCACTTCCCGTCGCGCCAGGAGGGAAATACTGCTGCGTCGCGCGGGCGTCCTGACAATTGCGTCGTCGCGAAGTCCAGGACGCTCCGAAATGCGAAGGGCTGGTCATGGCGGGGGCTTTAGTGTGTAAAAATCCCACACTCTGAGTTAGGGTACGCTTGGTTAGCTTATGTTATGTTAAGACAGTTAAGGATAGCTTTGGCTTTCGTCCTATAAACTGTTTTTCGGTAGATCTCTGCGCTAGACTGCGTTCTACTATATTCCGCTTGGCCTTGCGGAGGCTATCAATAGTGGTCGCGCGAGTCATGTCGAGGTAGGCTACGTTTGGTTAGGATATGTTAGTTGGGTTAGGCTTGGATAGATATGACTTTTGTACCAGACACTGCCGTTCTATTTATTTCTGCGTTCTACTGCCCCCTAATATGTTCTGCGCGGCACTGGGGGGCCAGCTATAGTGGCCGCGGTACGTTAGCTTTAGTTATGTTACGTTTGGTTCGATTAAGATTGTATATATTAAGTTAGGATTGCTTTGACTTTCGTGCCATACATTGCTATTCGGTGGACTTCTGTGACATGCTGCGCTCTACTACAGACTGCTTAGCTACGGGGAGGACAGGAGCAGTGGTCGCTGCACGTTACTTTCAGGTATGCAACGTTCGTTTGGGCTAGGTTAGGTCTGCTTATGTTAGGATATCTACGGCTTTTGTGCTATTCACGGCAATGCAGTGGATTTTTACGCTCCGCTGCGCTCTAGTATATCCCGCTTGGCCCTGAGGGAGCCAGGAATATTGGTCTCGGCAAGTTGGGTTGAGCTATGCGACGCTCGGTTATGTTGTGTTTGGTGAGGTTAGGATAGGGTAGCCTAGACTTTTGTGCTATAAACTGCTATCTGCGGATTCCTGCGCTCTACTGTTTTCTAATATTTTTTGCTTGGTTCTTGGCATGCCAGCAATAGCGGTCTCGGCGCGTTAGGTTTAGTTACGTTACGATTGGTTAGGATTGGCTTTGCTAAGTTAGGTTAGGATATCTTCGGCTTTTGTGCTAATCACAGCATTGCGGTGGATTTCTGCGCTCTACCCTGCTCTAGTACATTCTGCATGTCTCTGCGCACTCCAACAATAATTGTCTCGTCACGTTAGGTTGAGTGTCGTTGCGTTTGGATATGTTACGTTTGCCTAGGTTAGAATACGGTAGCCTTGACTTTTGTGCCATACACCGCTTTCGGTGGGTCTCTGCATTCTACTGCGCTCTAACAAGCTCTGCTTGGCTGTGGGGAGGCCAGCAGTACTGGTCTCGTCACGCTATGCTGAGTTACTCTGCGTCTGGGTAGGTTAGGATAGGAAAAGTTAGGTTATGATATCATCCACTTTTGTGCCATACATTACTACTCGGTGGATTTCTGCTTTCTACTGAGCTCTGGCATTTTCTTCTTGGATCTGGGATGGCCAGTATTAGTGGCCTCGGCACGCTTGTTTTTAAGCAAGGTTTCATTTCGTTAGGTTTGATTGGTTAGTTTGGTTAGAATTTCTTTGATATTTGCGCTATAAACAAATGCACGGTGGATATCTGCGCTCTACATTGATTTACTATACTCAGATCGTCTCTGTGGAAGCGAGAATTAGAGGTCGTGGCACGTTTGTTTGAGTTACATTGAGTTCGGTTTGGTTAGGTTACGTTCGGTTTGATTAGGATAGCTTCGACTTTCGTGCTGTACAATGTTATCTGGTAGATTCCTGTGATCCACTGTGCTCTACCATGTTCTCCTTGACTCTAGGCACGCCAGAAGCTGGGGTCGCGGCACGTTACGTTGGAATACGCTACGTTCGGTTAGGTTAGGTTAGTTCTAGTTAGGTTAGAATATCTTTGACTTTAGTGCTACAGACTACGTTGGAATACGCTACGTTTGGTTAGGTTAGGTTAGTTCTAGTTAGGTTAGAATATCTTTGACTTTAGTGCTATAGACTGCAGTGCGGTAGATTCCTGCGCTCTGTTGTGCTCTGGCATATTCTGCTTCGCTCTGGCGGGGCCAGCAATAAAGGTCGCGCTGCGTAGGGTTGAGTTAGGTTACATTTGCATATGTCGCGATTGGTCAAGTTAGGATAGTGTGGATTTGGCTTTTTTGCCATACACGGCTATTCGGTGTACCTTTGCCCTCTACTCTGCTCTAATAAGCACTACTTGGCTCTGCGGTGTGCAGTATTTGTGGTTTCGTCAGGTCAGGTTTAGTTAAATTTCGGTTTGTTTGGTTAGGTTAGGAAGGCTTGGCTACGATAGGTTTGCTTTGACTGCTGTGCCATACTTTATTATCCGCTAGAATTCTGTGATCTGCTGTGCTCTACTACATTCTGCTTGGCTCTGGGGTGGCCAGGAGCAGTGGTCGCGGCACTTCATTTTGAGATATGATACGTTTGGTTCGGTTAGGTTGGGTCAGGTTTGGTGAGAATACCTTCCGCCTTTGTGCTATTCACTGCAGTGCTGTGGATTTCTGCGCACTACTGTGATCTGGCGCACTGTGCTTGCCTCTGTGGAGGCCAGCAATAGCGGTCTCATCATGTTATGTAGAGTTGGGTTACGTTTCGATATGTTACGTTTGGCTAGGTTAGGAGAGGCTACTTTGACTTTTGCGATTTATATTGCTATTCCGTCAGGTTAGGTTTGGTCACGGTTGGTCAGGTTGTCTACGACTATTATGCTCTTCATTGCAATGCGTTGGATCTCTGCGCCCTACTGTGCTCCAGTACAACCTGCTTGCCTCTGTGGAGGCCAGCAATAGTGGCTTCGGCATGCTAGGTTGAGTTAAGGTACGTTTGGATGTGTTACGTTTGGCTAGGTTAGGAGAGGCTACTATGACTTTTGTGCAATTCACTGCCCCTCAGTGGATTTCTGCGCTCTAATGTGACCAAATATGCTCTGCTGGGCTGTGGGCAGGTCAGCATTATTGGTCACGACACTTTGAGTTAAGTTACACTACGATTGGTTAGGTTTGGTACAGTCAGGTTAGTTCAGGATGTGTTTGACTTTTGTGCTGTACACTGCAATACGGCGGGTTTATGCGTTCTGCCGTGCCTTAGTACATTCTGCTCAGCTCTGGGAAGGCCGGCAATAGTGGTCTCGGCACGTTAGGTTATGCTATACAATGCTCGGTTATGTTAGGTACGGTGGGGTAAGGATAGGATAGATTAGTCTTTTGCGCTGTACACCGCTTTTCGCGAATTTCTGCGCTCTACCGTGTTGTAATGTTATTCGCTTGTCTCTTGGGAGGCCAGTAACAGCTGTCTCGGCAGGTTAGGTTGAGTTTTGTTACATTCGGTTGGGTTAGGTTAGGCAATGTTTGGTTTGTGTATATTTCACTTTTGTGCCATGCACTACAATGCGGTGGATTCCTGCGTTCTACTGTGCCCTGGTATATTCTACTTGGCCCTGGGGATGCCACCATTAGTATTTCGGCTCATTAGGCTGAGATACGTTTCGTCTGGTTACGTTACGTTTGGTTACGTTAGAATAGGGTAGCTTTGATCTTTGTGCTATACACTGCTATTCGGAGGATTTCTGTGCTCTTCTGGGCTTTACTTCGCCCTACCTGTCTCTGGGAAGGCCCGCAATAGCGGTCTCGGCTCGATATGTTGAATTATGTTGCGTTTGTGTATATTACAATTGTTTTAGCTAGGAGGGGATAGCTTTGACTTTTGCGTTGTACACTGTTTTTCCGTGCATTTCTGCGCTATACTGTTATCTGATATGTTCAGCCTGGCTTCGGGAAAGACAGCAATATTGGCCTTGGTATGCTATGCTTTGTTATGCTTCGTTTGGTTTGGTTAGGTTATATCAGGTATGGTTAGGATGTCTCTGGACTTGTGCTGTACACCGCACTGCCGTTGGTTTCTGCGCTCTACAGTGATCTAGTTCATTCTGCTTTCCTCATAGGTGGACGGAGATAGCAGTCTCGCCTAGTTAGGTTGTCATACGCTACGTTTGGTCATGTTACGTTAGCTATGGACAGGATTGGAGAGCTTCGAATTTTCTGCTTTGCTCTGCGATTCTCTGGATTTCAGCGCTCTACTCTCCTCTTTAATTCTCTGCTCGGCTCTTTGGAGGACAACAAAACTTGTCGCGTCGCGATAGCATAAGTTAGATTACGTTTGGTCGGATTAGGTTACCTTGGGTTAGGTTAGGATAGCTTTGACCCTTGTGCTCTACACATCTATCCTATGGACTTCATGGCTGTACTGATGCTCTATCATTTTCCGCCTGTCCCTGGTGACGCAAGTAATAGTGGCCGTGGCACGTCAGTTTATGTTATGTTACGCTCGGCTATGTTAGGTTAGGTTAGACTTGGTCCGGTTATCCTTGACTTTTGTGCTACACGCTTCTCCTCGGAGGATATCTACGCTTTACATTGCTTTACCGTACTCTGCCCGACTCTGGGGTGGCCAGTAATAGTGGTCTCACCTTGTTAGGTCGAGTCAGACTACATTTCATTGGGCTATGTTTGTTTGTGTTGGGTTAGGACAGCTGGGACATTGGTGCTATGCACCGTTATTCGGTGGATTGGTGCCATCTGCTGTGCTCTACTCTAATCTGGTTTGCCCCTGGCGGCCAGCAATAGTGGATGTGGCTCGTCAGATTTAGTTACGTTACGTTTGATTAATTTGGGTTACTTAGTGTTCGCTTAGGATAGCTTTGCCTTTTGTGCCCCGCACTGATATTCACTGGACTTCTGCGCACTTCTGCGTGTTATTGCGCTCTGCGTGTCTCTGTAGACGCCATGAACAGTGCCCTCGGCACGTTAGGTTGTGTTATGTTACGTTTGGTTGCGTTCGGGTTGGCCTCACATGGAAAGTGTGGCTTCGAATTTTGCACAATACACTACTATGCAGAAGATATCAGCGTTCTACGTTACTCTGCTATAATAAGCTTAGCCCTCGTGAGGCCAGTAGCAGCGGTTGTGGCACGACAGTTTGGGTTACGTTACGTCTGCTTATGTTACGTTTGGCTGTGAGGAGAGCATAGCTCTTACTTCTGTGCTATACACTGCTATACGGTGGATTCCTTGGCTTTACTGTGCTCTAGTATGGTCTGTTTGGCACTGCGGATGCCAGCAATAGTGGCCGCGGCACGATAGGATGTGTTCTGTTGCTTTAGATTAGGTTAGACTAGATTAGGTTTCCCAGTATATCTTTGGCTTTCGTGTTATGGGCTGAGGTGTGGTCGGTTTTTGCGCTCTACTGTGCTCTATCGCATGCTGCTTGCCTCTGGGGACGACACAAATAGTGGTCTCGACACGTTAGGCTGAGTCATGTTGCGCTTGCTTAGGTTAGGTTAGGTTAGGTTTGGTCAGGACAGCTTTGACTTTTGTGCTATAGACTGCCATCCGGCGGACTTCTGCGCTCTACTGTGCTCTAGTATGTTCTGCTTGGCCCTGCAAGGCCATCGACTGTGCTCTCGGCACGTTAGGCTGAGTCAGGTTACGTTCGGTTCCGTTGGGTGTGAATATCTTTGACTATAGTGCAATAGGCTGCTATTCGGCGGATTCCTGCGCTCTACATTGGTCTTCTATACTCTGTCCGACTATGGGCATGACAGAAATAGTGGTAGTGGCGTGATAGGTTGTGTTATGTTACGTTCGGTTAGGGTAGGTTTGGTCTGGTTAGGCAGGACATCTTTGATTCTAGCGCTGTACGTTGCTGTTTGGTTGCTTTCTGCCCTCAACTGTGCTCTATTATATTCCACTTTGCTCTGGGATGGACAGCAATTGCAGTTTCTGCAGGCTGCGTTGGGACAGGGTACCTTTGCTTAAGTTAGGATAGAGCAGGTTAGATAAGTATATCTTCCACTTTGCTGCCATGCACTGCCATGCGCTGGATTTCTGGGCTCCACTGCGCTTTAGTATATTCGGCGTGGCCCTGGGGACGCAAGCAATAATGGTCTCGGTGCGGCTGGCTCTGCTTCGCTATGATCGGTTATGTTACGTTTGGTTAAGTTAGGATAGGGTAGCTTTCACTATAGTGCTCTGCACTACGTTACTATGGATTTTCTGCACCCTACCCTCCTCTAACATGTTCTGCTTGGCTCTGCGGTTGGCAGCAATAGATGCCTCCGCACGTTAGTATTAGTTAGATTGAGTGCAGATATGCTAGGGCGGGAGAGCTTCAAATTTTGCGCTATGCTACTATTCGGTGGGGTTCTGCACTATACATTGCTCTGCTATACTCCACTCGTCTCGGTATGGCCAGATGTAGTGGTCCCGTCGCGGTAGGTTGAGATAGGCTAGGTTTGGTTAGGTTACGCTAGTTTGGGTATCGTCGCGTTAGGTTGAGATAGGCTAGGTTTGGTTAGGTTACGTTAGTTTGGGCAATGTTTGGATAGCTACGACTTCGTGGCATAAACCGTTATAAGGTGGACATCAGCGTTCGTGTGGCATCTGCAATATTTTGGTTTTCCCGCGGTGTTCAGCAATAGTGGTCGCGGCAAGTTAGTCTTAGTTATGCAACGTTTGGTTAGGTTATGTTAGTTTCGGTTCAGATGGGATGGCATTGACTTCTGTGCTGCAAACTGTTATTCTGTGGATTTCGGCGCACTACTAGGGTCAGGCGTGCTCTGCTTTGCTCTGCAGAGGCCAAAAATTTTGGCCGCGGTATGTTAAGTTGAGTTAGGTTACGTTGGGTTAGGTTACTTTTTCTGGGTTAGGTCGGGATATCTTTCACTTCTGTGCTGTATACTGGAATGCGGTGGACTTCTGCGCTCTACTGTGCTCCAGTATGTGCTGCTCGGCTCTCGGGTAGCCAGCAATTGTGGTCTCGGCACCTCAAGTTGGCATAGGATACCTTACGCTATGTTACGTTGGCTAAGGTTGGGTTTTGGTAGCTTCGACATTTCTGGTATCCACTACGATTCTATGGACTTCTGCGCTCTGCTCTCCTCTAAAATGCTCTGCTTGGCGCTTGGGATGCCGGCAATACTGCTCTCGGCAAGTAAGGTTGAGTTATGTTTCGTTTGGTAAGGTTACGTTTGGTTAGTGTAGGACAGGGTAACTTTGGCATTTGGGCTACACTGTTCGGCGGATTTCTGTGCTCCTCACTGCTCTACTGTCCTCCGCTCTACTCTGGGGAGGCCAGCAATGGCTGCCGTGGCACGGTAGGTTGAGTTAGGTAACGTTTGGTTTGGTTAGGATAGGGTAGGTTCCGTTAGGATGTCTTTGTATTTTGTGCTGTACACTGCTATTCGGTGAAATTCTGCGCCCTATGGTGCTCTAATACGTTCTGCTGGGCTACGGTATCGCCAGTAATAGCAGTCCCTGCACGTCAGTATGATTTGTGTTACGCCTCGCAGTGTTAGATTAAGTCAGGTTAGGTTAGGTTATCTTCAACTTTTGTTCTATAGACTCCTATTCGGTGCATTTCTGCGCTCTGAATTGGTCTGCTATACTCGGCCCGACTATGGTTTGGCGAGCAATAGTGTCCGTGGCACGTTACGTTGCGTTATGTCACGTCCCGTTAAGTTTTGTTAGGCCATGATTGGCTAGGATAGCTAATGCTTTCGTGCTATGCACCGCTGTTCGGTGGATATCTGCAACCTACTGTGCTCTACTACATTCTGCTTGCCTCTGTGGGGGCCAGCAATAGTGGTCTCACCATGTCACGTTGAAATAGCCTACGTCAGGTAAGGCTTGGCTAGGTTTCGTTCGGCAATGGTAGCTTCTCCTTTGGTACTGTACTCTGTTTTTCGGGGAATATCTGCTCTCGACTGTGCTCTACTATATTCTGCTTGGCCCTGGGGAGGCCAGAAGTAGTGGTCTCGGCACTGTTGATTGTGTTACGTTCTGTTAGGTTATGTTACGTTTGGATGGGTTGGGACTGTGTACATCTGACTTTCCCGCTTTACAATGCTATTCTGTGGATTTCTGCGCTCTACGGTGCTACAGTATGCTCTGCTTGCCTATGGGGGGGGGATGGACAGCTGCATTGGTCTCAGCACGTCAAGTAGTGTTATGTTACATTTGGTTAGGTAAGGTTTGTTTTGGTTAGGCATGGATAGCTCTGACTTTCTTGGCAAGGACAGCTATTAGGTGGATTTCAGCGCTCTAATCTGCTCTAGTATAATCTGCTCGACTCTGTGGAGGCCAGCAATGGTAGTCGCTGCACGTTAGGCTGCGTTAGGTTACGTTAGGTTATGCCACATTTGGTTAGGTTAGGACCGGGGAGCTTTGACTTCTGTGCTATACACTGCTTTTCGGTGGCCTTCTGTGCTCTACTGTGATCTAGTATGCTCTGCTGCGCTCCGCGGAGGCCAGAAGTTGTGGCCGCGGCGCGTTAGGTAGGTATGCTACGTTTTTGTTAGGTTTGGTTTGTTTGCGTTAGGATATGATATCTTTGACTTTAGTGCTGCACACTGAAATACGGTGGATTTCTGCGCTCTACTGTGCTCTGGTACGCCCTGCTTCGCTCTGGGGCCTCAGTGATAGCGGTCCCGCCAAGTTAGGTTGAGATAGGCTACCTTTGGTTGGGTTTTGTTGGAGACAGTTAGGTGTGAGTAGCTTCGAGTTTTCCGCTATACACTGCGCTTCTGTCGATTTCTGCTCTCTAACCTCCTCTAATATATTCTGCTTGCCACTGCGGATGCCAACAATAGCGGTCTCGGCTCGGTAAGTCCTGTTAATCTACGTTTGGTTAGGTTATGTTAAGCCGCGTTAGGTTGTGATGTATTTGGCTCATGTGCCCTAGGATGCTGTCTGGTGGCTCTCTGCGCTCTACTGTGCTCCAGTTTATTGTGCATGTCTCTGGGCATACCAGCAATAGTGGTCTCGGCAAGTTATTATGTGCTAGGCTGCGTTTGGCTATGTTAGGTTTATTCAGGTTAGGTTCGTACATCTTTGACTTTTTTGCTGTACACTTCAATGCGGTGGATTAACGCGCTCTACATTTCTCTACTATTCTCCTTTCGACTCTTTGGATGCCAGCAGTAGTGGCCGTGGCAGGTTGGGTTCAGTAGGGTTACGTTTGCATACGTTGCATTTTGTTAGGTTAGGACAGGATAGCTTCGACTTTTGTGCTACACAATGCTATACGGTCGATTTTTGAGGCTCTATATGCGCTAGGATGCTCTGCTTCGCCCTGCGGAGGCAAGCAATTGCGGCCTCGTCAAGTTAGGTTAAGGTACGACAAGTTTGCTAAGGTTACGTTTGCTTTGGTTGGGTTTTCATTACTTTGGCTTTCGTGGTACACACTGTCATACGCTGGATTCCTACACTCTGCCGTGCTCCGGTATGTACCGCTTGGAACTGGGATGGCCAGCAATAGTAGTCAAGGCACTTCAGGTTGGACTATGTTGCGCTTGGTTCTGTTACGTCCTGCTAGGTTAACTTTGACTAATGCACTGAATACTGCTATTCGGTGGAGTCCCGCGTTCTTCATTGCTCTACTGTAATCTGCTCGAATCTGGCGAGGCGAGCAATAGCTGTCGCGGCTGGTTAGGTTGAGTTATATTACGTTCGGTAGGGTTATGTTAGGTTAGGTCAGGTTAGGCTAACCTCGTCCAGGGTAGCTCTGACTTTCGTGCTATACAATATGATCCGGTGGTTTCCTGTGATCTACTGTGATCTCCTGAATTCTGCATGGCACTGGGGAGACCGGCTGCAGAGGTCGCGGCACGCTCTGTTGAGTTACTCTACGTTTGGTTAGGTTCGGTTAGGTCAGGTTACGCTATGGTATCTTCGACTTCTATACTCTTGACTGCAAGGCGGTAGATACATACGCAATACTGTGGTCTTGTACACTCTGCCCTTCTCTGTGGAGGTCAGCAATAGCTGTCTAGTCATGTTAGGTTGATTTAGGTAACGTTTGTATATGTTATGTACGGATAGGTTCGGATAGGCCACTTCTACTTTTGTGCTTTACACTGCTGTTCCGAGGGTTTCTGTGATCTGCTGTGCTCTACTACATTCTGCATTGCTCTGGGGAGGACAGTAGCAGTTGCCGCTGTACGTAGCTTTAGGATATGCTATGATTGGTTACGTCAGATTAGGTCAGGTTTTGTTACGGTATATACGGCTTTTGTGCCATTCACTGCATTGTGGTAGACTTGTGCGCTCTAATGCGCTGTAGCACATTCTGCGTGTCTCTGTCGACCCCAGCAATAGTGGTCGTGTAGTGTTATGCTCTGTTAGACTACGTTTGGGTTTGTCACGTTTGACTAGGTTAGGATAGGCTACTTTGTCTTTCATGCCATACAAAGTTATTCCGTGGATTTCTGCACTCTAATGTACTATAATATGCTCCGCTTGGCTCTGGGGTGGCCAGTAATATTGGTCACGGCACGTTAGGTTGAGTTATGTGCGTTTCGTTATATACGTTTACGTAGGCTCGGTCGGGATTTCTTTGACTTTTGTGCTATAAACTGCTATTCGGTGGATTCCTGCTCTCTACATTTCTCTACTATACTCTGCTTGACCCTGGGGTGCCCTGTAGTGCTCTACTATGTTCTGCTTCTCCCTGTGGAAGCTAGGAGCACTAGTCGCGGCACGATCCGATGAGTTACATGACGTTCGGTTAGGTTAGGTTAGGCCTAATTATGTCAGTATGTGATTAATTTTTGTGCTATACACTGCAATGCGGTGGTTTCTGCGCTCTTCTGAGCTCTAGTATTTTCTGCTTAGCACTGAGGTGGGCAGAAATAGTGGTCTCGGCACCTTAGGTCCAGTTAAGTTACTTTCGGCTATGTTACGTTCTTTGAGGTCAGGATATGATAGTTCAGCCTTTTGAGCTATACAATGCTGTACGCGGAATTCCGCGCTCTACTGCATTCTAATACCTTCTGCTTGGCTCTGGACAGGCCAGAGATAGTGATCTCGGCACGTTAGTTTGAGTTACGTTGCATTTGGTTAGGTTAGGTTGGCTCAGGTTATGTTCGGATATCTTCGACTTTTGTGCCGTACACAGCATTGCTGTAGATATCCGCCCACAACGGTGTTCTAATGTATACTGCTTGTCTCCGTGGAGGTCAGCAGTAGCGGTCTCGGCACGTTAAGTTCAGCTATGCCACGTATGGTTGTGCTCCTATATGCGATGTGAGGATAGGGTAGTCCTGGCGTATGTACTATTAACTCCTATCCTGCGATGTTTGCGCTCTACTGCGCTCTAATATGTTCTGCTTGGCTCTGGAGTAGCCAATAAGAGTGGCCTCAGCACGTTAGGTTGAGTAAGGTTACGTTTCGTTAGGTTAGGTTAGGAGGGTTCGGTTTGGATTTCTCTGACTTTTGTGCTATACACTGCTGTTTGTTGGATTTCTCCGCCCTAAATTGCTCTAGTATACTCCGCACGGCTCTGGGGAGGAGGGCAATAGTGGTCGCGGCACGTGGGCGTGAGTTAGGCTACGTTTGGTTTGGTTAGGGTAGGTTAGGTTAGACTAGGGTAATTTCGACTTTCGTGATATACACCCTCAATCGGAGGATTTTTGTGATCTATTCTGCTCCACTACATTCAGCTTGGCTCTGCAGAGGACAGTGGTCGCAGCAAGTGGCGTTGAGATATGCTGCGCTTGGTTGGTTCAGGTTAGGTGATGTTTAGCTAGGGTATCTTCAACTTTTGTGCAATACACTGCCATTCCGTGGATTTGGGCGCACTACTGTGCTCTACTATGTCCTGGTTTGCTCCGTGGAGGGTAGCTGTTACGGTCTCGGCACGTTAGGCTAAGATATGCTATATTTGTATATGTTCTGTTTGTTTGGCGTAGGCTTCGGTAGCCTTGACTTTCCTGGTATACGCAGCTCTTATATGGATTTCTGCCTTTTACTCTCCACTGGTGTGTTCTGCTTGGCTCTGTGGAGGCCAGCAATAGTGGCCGCGGCAGATTAGGCTGAGTTATATTACGTTCGTTTAAGTTACCATTCGATATGTCAGGAGAGGGCAGCCTTGACTGTAATGCTATAGTCTGCTATTGTGTGGATTTCTGCGGCCTACAGTGCTCTATTGTCCTCAGCTTCGCTCTAGAAGGGCAAGCAATAGTGGTTTCGGCACGTTATGCTGCGTCATGTTACATACGGTTAGTATGGGTTAGGCTAAGTTTTGTTAAGGTAGCTTTTACTTCTGCGCTGTACACAGCTATTCGGTAGACTTCTGCGCTCTACTGTGCTCTAGTATGTCCTGCTCGGCT
>NW_016909474.1:329-529 GCF_001483705.2 Eufriesea mexicana | reverse complement strand
TTAGTGAATTGATCGCCTAACGCCTTCAATCCAATGGCAAGTACAGCCATCTACTTGCCAGAATATCGGTCTTTTCAATATCTATAACCTGTTATAGCATTGTGAATAGGTGGCGTAACGCCATCAAACCAATGGCAAGTACTGCCATCTACTTGCTAGAGAATTAGCCTATTCAAAACATATAAGCTGTCATAGCTGGG
>NW_016909474.1:0-201 GCF_001483705.2 Eufriesea mexicana | reverse complement strand
CTACTTTCCAGATAATATATGTATTCAAGATCTATATTCTGTATTAGCTTGGTGAATAGGTCAACCAACGCCTTCAATCCAATGGCAGGTACAGCCACCTAGTTGCCAGAGAATAGGTCTATTCAATATCTATAACTACCTACAGCTTGGCGAATAGATCGCCTAACGCCTTCAATCCAATGGCAAGTACAGCCATCTACT
>NW_016909473.1:0-51566 GCF_001483705.2 Eufriesea mexicana | reverse complement strand
GTGCATGTCTCGGCTCTATGGTGGTCAAATATGTCCTGCTTTGCTCTTGGAGGCCAGCAATAGTGGTCCCTGCGCTTTAGGTTTATACATTCTAAGTTCGGTTAGGCCATGTTTGGTGTGGTTAGGTAACGATATCTTCGAATTATGTGCTATATATTGCTCTTTGGTGGCTCTCTGCGCTCTACCTGGCTCTACTATACTCTGCTCTACCCTGGGAAGGCCAGCATTAGTGGTCGTAGCAAGATAGGTTTTGTAAGCCTACGTATGTTATTGTTATAACTGGATATGTCAGGATAAGGTGGCTTTGACTTTTGTGCTGCACGCCAATCCTCTGAGGATCTCAACGCCCTTAACTTCTCTACAATACCCTGTTCGACTCTAGTCTCAACGTTACGTTGAGGTATGCTATGCTTGGCTACGTTCTGATGGTTTGGGTTAGGTGTACGTAGCTTTTGGTTTTGTGATATACACTGCATTTCTATGGACTTCTGCGTTCTACTCTCGACTAACGTGTGGTGCTTGTCTCTGGGAAGCCAGTAATAGTGATAGCGGCATGTTAGTTTGGGTTATGTTACGTTTGGGTACGTTACTATTGGCTGTGTTCGGAGATTGTGGCTTTGTCTGCTATTAGGTGGATTTCTGCGACCTACAGTGCTCTAATAGTTTCAGCTTGGCTCTGCGAAGGCCAGCAACAGTGGTCTCGGCAGGTTACTTTACGACAGATTACGTTCGGTTAGGTTGGGTTAGGAAATGTTTGGTTAGGGTATCTTTAACTTTTGTGCTGTACATTGCTATTTGGCGGACATTCGCGCTCTCCTGTGCTCTGGTATATTCTGCTCGGCACTGGCGGGGGCAGCATTTGCATTCCTGGCGCATTAAGCTGAGGTACGCTATGTTTAACTATGTTGCGTTGGTTTAGGTTGGGTAGTTTTGACTTTTCTGATACACACTGCGATTCTATGGATTTCTGTGCTCTACTCTCCACTAATGTGTTCCGCTTGACTGTGGGGAGGCCAGCAAATGTGGTCGCGTCACGTTAGGCTTTGTCCGGTTGCGTTTGGTTATGTAATGTTCGGTTTGGTTAGAAGAGTGTAGCTTTGACTTCAGTGCTATAGCCTCTTATTAGGTGCTCTAATAATCTCCGCTTGGATCTGCGAAGGCCTTCAATATTGTTCACGGCACAATAGTTTGAGCTATGTTACGTTTGGTTATGTTACGCTTGGTTACGTTAGGAGAGGATGGTTCTGACTTTAGTGCTTCTGTCTGCTATTAGGTGGATTTCTGCGCCCTATAGTGCTCTAATATCTTCAGCTTGGCTTTGCGAAGGTCAGCAATAGTTGCCTCGTCGCTTTATGTTGCGTCCGGTTACGTTCGGCTGCGCTAGGATGGGATAAGTTTGGTTGGGAGATCTTTAACTTTTATGCTTCACACAGCTTTTCGTGGGTGTCTGCGCCCTACTATGCACTAGTACGTCCTGCTTGGCCCTGGGCAGTGCAGTAATAGCGGTCTCCGCACGTTAGGTGGTGGTAGGCTACGTTCGGTTATGTTCTGTTCGTCTCTTTATGTTTGGGTTGGTATGACTTTTCTGTTGTACACTGCGATTCTATGGATTTCTCCGTTCTACTCACCACTAATGTGTTCTGCTTGGATCTGCGGAGGCCAGCAATAGGGGCCGCGGCACGATAGGTTGTGTCAGGTTACGTTTGGTTATGTTACGGTTGGTTAGATTAGGAGAGGGTAGCTTTGAATTTAGTGCTATTGTCTGCTATTAGGTGGATTTCTGCGCCCTACATTGCTCTAATATCGTCAGCTTGGCTCTGAGAAGGCCAGCAATAGTAGCCTCGGCGGTTTATGTTGGGTCCGGTAACGTTCGGCTGAGCTGGGATGGGATAAGGTTGGTTAGGCGAACTTTAACTCAAGTGCTGTGCACTGCTTTTCGTTGGACATCTGCGATCTACTGTGCACTAGTGTGTCCTGCATCGCTCTGGGGAGGGCAGCAATAGCGGCCTCGTCGCGTTAGGTTGAGTAATGCTATATTTGACTATGTCCTGTTGGTTTGCGTTAGGGATGCGCAGCCTTGACTCTTCTGCTGAACACTGGGATTCTATGGACTTCTGCGTTCTACTCTACACTAATGCGTACTGCTTGCCTTTTGGTAGGCCAGCAGTAGTGATCGCGGCACGTTAGGTTGTGTTACCTTACGTTTGGTAATGCTAATATTGGTCAGGTTAGGAGAGGATAGCTTCTACTTTGATGCTGCAGCCCGCAATTAGGTGAATTTCTGCGCCCAATAGTGCTCTGTATTTTTAGCTTGGCACAGGGTGTACTAGCAATATTGGCCTCTGCACGTAATGTTGAGTCAGGTTACGTTCGGTTAGGTAGGGTTAGGCAAAGTTTGGTTGGGATACTTTCATCTTTTGTGTTGTACACTGCTATTCGGAAGACCTCTGCGCTCCACTGTGCTCTATTATAACCTGCTTTGCTCCGGGAGGGTGGCAATTGCGGTCTCGGCGCAATAGGTTTAGTTAGGCTGTGTTTGCTTGTGTTCGTTTTTTTTGGGTTAGGTTCGGGTAGCTTTGACTTATCCGACATTCACTGCGATTCTGTTGATTTCGGCGTCCTACTCCCCACTAATGTGCACTGCTTGCTTCTTGGGAGGCCAGCAGTAGTGATCGCGTCATGTTAGGTTGAGTTATGTTACGTTCAGTTGTGTTACGATTGGATAGTTTAGGAGCTGATAGCTTTGACTTTAGTACTATAGTCTGCTATTAGGTGGATTTCCGCGCCCTACGGTGCTCAAATATCTTCAGTTTGGCTCTGCAAAGGCCAGCAATAGTTGTCTCGGCACGATATGTTTAGTCAAGTTTCGTGCGGTTACGTTGGGTTAGGAAAAGTTTGGTTAGGGTAGCTTCAACTTTTGTACCGTACACTGTTATTCGATGGATTTTTGCGTTCTACAGTGCTCTAGTATGCCCTGCTTGGCTCTGGGGAGGGCAGCTATAGCTGTCTCGGCAGGTTAGATTGATTTAGTGTATGGTTGGCTATCTTCCTTCGATTTGCGTAAGGCTTTGTTAGCTCAGACTTTTGTGCTATACACAGCGATTCTACCAACTTCTACGTTCTACTCTAGACTAATGTTTTCTGCTTGGCTCTGGGGATTCTATGGATTTCTGCGTTCTACTCACCACTAATGCGTTCTGCTGGGCTGTGGAGAGGACAGCAGTAGTGGTCGAGGTACACTAGGTATAGCTTGGTTACTTTTGGGTATGTCACGTTTGGATAGGTTAGGAGAGAGTTGCTTTGACCTCAGTGCCATTTTCTGCTATTAGGTGAATTTCTGCGCCCTACAGATCTCTAGTAATCCCACATTGGCCATGCGAACTCCAGAATTTGTGGTCTTGGCACGTTGGATTGATTTATGTTACGTTTGGTTATGCTAAGTTTGGTTTGTTTAGGAGAGGATAGCTCCGTCTTTAGTGCTATGGTCTGCTATTAGCTAGATTCCTGTGCCCTGCAGTGCTCTAGTGTCTTCAGCTTGGCCCTGGGAGGGCCAGAAATACTGTCCTCGGCACGTTACGTTGAGATAGACTATTTTTGGCGGTGCTCTAATGGTTAGGTTTGGGCATGGGTAGCTTTGGCTTTTGTGATGTACACTGCGATGCTACGGATTTCTGCTTTCTACTCTCCACTAACGTGTTCCGCTTGTCTCTGAGGAGGCCATAAGTAGGGGTAGCGGAATGTTAGGCTGTGTTATGATACGTTCCGTTTTATTAAAGTTGGCTATCCTCGGAGATGATATTTTTGACATTAATGATATGGTCTGCTATTAGATGGATTCCTGCGACCTGCAGTGCTTTAGACTTTTCAGTTTAGCTCTGAGACGGCCAGCAGTAGTGGCCTCGTCGCTTTATGTTTGGTCCGCTTACGTTCGGCTGGGCTAGGATGGGATAAGTTCGTTTGGGATAGCCTTAGCCTTTGTGCTGTACACAGCTATTCGCGGATTTCTGCGCTTTACTGTGGTCTAGTGTGTCCTGCTTGGCTCAGTGGCGGGCATCAATAGCGGCCTCAGCATGCAAGTTTGAGTTAGGCTATGTTTTTTTATGTTCCGTTGTCTTGGGTTAGGCTTGTGTATCTTTGGCTTTTCAGATATACACTGCGATTCTATGGATTTCAGCGTTCTACCGTCCACTAATGTGTTCTGCTTGGCTATAGGATGGGCAGCATTAGAGGTGGCTACACGTTCGGTTGAGTTATTTCACGTTTGGTTATGTTACGTTTGGTTAGGTTAGGAGGGGATAGCTTTGACCTTAGTGCTATAGTACGCAGTTAGATGGATATCTGCGCACAAAATTTCTTTAGTATCCCCAGCTTGGCTCTAGAAAGGCCAGCAATGGTCGTCCCGGCACGTTATATTGACATAGGTTATGATTGGTTAGGTTGGGATAGGGCAAGGTTGGTTATGATAGCCTTAGCTTTTGCGCTGTACACTGCTACTCGGTAGATTTCTGCGATCTGATGTGCTCTAGTGTCTCCTGCTTGGCTGTGGGGAAGGCAGAAATTGCGGTCCCGGTACGTCAGATTCAGATAAGCCATGTTGTGTTATGCCCTATTTGTATGGGTTTGGCATGTGTAGCTTTGACTTTTCTTCTATACACTGCGATTCCATGGATTTCTGCGTTCAACTCTCCACTAATATCCTCTGCTTGAATCTGGGGATGCCAGCAATGGTGGCCGCGGCACGTTAGATTGAGTTATGTAACTTTCGTGTATGTTACGATTAGTTGCGTTAGGAGAGGATAGCTTTGACTTTAGATATAGTATGTTATTAGCTGGGTTTCTGCGCTCTGCAGTGCTCTAATATTCTGAGCTCGGTTCTGCGAAGGTCAGAAATAGTGTCCTAGGCACGATAAGTTGAGATAAGTTTGGTTTGGTTATGTTACGATTGGCTGGGTTAGGAGAGGATTCCTTTGACTTTAGTTCTGTAGTCCGTTTTTTGGTGGACATCTGCACCCTACAGTGCTCTGGAATTTTCAGCTTGGCACTGGGAGGGCCACTACCAGCGGCCTCGATCCCTTATGATGAATCTGTTAGCGTTCGGTTTAGTTAGTTCAGACTAAGTTTGGTTAGGATAGCTTCAACTTTTGTACAGTAAACGGCTGTTCGATGGATTTCTGCTCTCCTTTGTGCTCTAGTATGTCCTGCTTGGCTGTGGGGAGGGAAGCAATAGCGGCCTGGGCACGTTAGGTTGGGCTATGCTACGTTTGGTTATGCCCTGTTTGCTCGGGCTGGGCTTGGGAAGGTTTGACTCTTCTGATATACACAAAGATTCTATGGATTTCTGCATTCTACTCTCCACTAATGTATTCTTCTTGGCTCTGGGGCCAGCACTAGTGGTCGAAGCACGTTAGGTTGAGATATGATGCGTTCGGTTATGTTACGATTGGCTAGGTTAGGAGAGGATTGCGTTGACTTTAGTGCTATGGTCCGCCATTGTGTGTATTCCTGCGCCCTACAGTGCTCTGGAATTATCAGCTTGGCACTGATAGGGCCACCAGTAGCGGCCTCGGCACGTTACGTTTGGTCATGTTGCGTTCGGTTTAGTAGGGTCAGGCTAAGTTTGGTTAGGATAGCTTTAACCTTTGTGCAGTACACTGCTATTCCATAGATTTCTGCGCTCTACTAAGCTCTGGTTTAGCCTTGCTGGCTCTGGGGAGGGCAGTAACAGCGTTATCCGCACGATAGGCTGAGTTATTCTGTGCTTCGTTATGCTCTGTTTTCATGTGTTAGGTTCGGGTAGCTATGAAATTTCTGATATATACTGTGATTATATGGACTTCTGCGCCCTGCCCTCCACTAATGTGTTCTGCTTGACTCTTTGGAGGCCTGCATTTGCGATCGCGGTACGTTAGGCTTGGTTGTGTTACGCTTGGTTACGTAACGGTTCGCTACGTTAGGAGAGGCTATCTTCGACTTCAGTGCTATAGTCCGCTATTCGATGAATATCTGCGCCCAAAAGTTCTTTAATATTTTCAGCTTGGCTCTAGGAAAGCCAGCAACGGTGGTCCCGGCTCGTTGCGTTGAGATAGGTTAAGTTCGATTAGGTAGGGTTAGGAAATGTTTGGTTAGGGTAGCTTTAGCTTTTGCGCTGCACACTGCTATTCGGTGGATTGCTGCGCCCTACTCTACTCTAGTATGTCCTGCTTGGCTGCGGGCGGCAGCGATATCGTTGTCGTCACGTTAGAATGTGTTTGGCTACGTTTGGTTATTTTCTATTTCTTCTGGTTAGACGTAGGTTGCTTTGAATTTGCTAATGTACACGGCGATTCTATGGATTTATGCGTTCTACTCTCCACTAATATGTTCTGCTTGGCTCTGCGTAGGCCAGCAATAGTGTACGCGTCAGGTTAGGTTGAGTTAGGTTACATTTGGTTAGATTAAGGGAGTATTGCTATGACCTTTCGCTATAGTTAGTTATTAGGTGCACATCTTGCCCCACAGCGCTCTAATATTTTCAGCTTGGCTCTGTGGATGCTAGCATTGGTGGCCTCTGCACATTATGCTGAGTTATGTTCGGTTAGTTTGGGTTTGGCTATGTTTGGTTATGTCATCTAAACCTTTAGTGCTGTACAGTGCTGTTCGATGGATTTCTACGCTGTACTGCTTTCTGATATGTCCTGCTTGGCTGCGGGGTGTGCAGAAATAGCGGTCTCGGCACGATAGGTTGAGTTAGGCTATGTAAGGTTATGTTGCGATTCCCTAGATTAGATGAGGATAGCTATGCCTTTAGTGTCGTAGTCTGCTGCTTGGTGGATTTCAGCGCCCTACAGTGCTCTGATACTTTCATTTTGGCTCTGAGAACGCCGGCGATAGTAGTCTCGGTACGTTGCGCTTAGTCAGGTTACGTTCGGTTATGTTGCGTTAGGGTATGTTACCTAACCTATCCTAACCTAACCTAACCTAACTTAACCTAACCTAACGTACCTTAACCTAACCTCCCCTAATCTAACATAACTTAGCCTAAAGCAACCTAACCTAACCTAACCTAACCCAAGCAATCCTAACCTAACCAAACGTAGCCTGACTCAAAGTATCATGCAGATGCCGCCACTGGTCGCATTCCCAGAGACAAGCTGAACATACCAGAGCACAGTGGAGCGCAGGGATTCCCGTATGACAGTGTATAGCGCAAAAGTCATAGCCATCCTAACCAAACGTAACCTACCATAACCAAACCTTACGTAACCTAACAAAGCAAGGCGTGCAACGCCCAGTACTGCTGGCCTCCCCAGTGACAAGCAGAGGCTAGTAGAGCATTGCAGAACGCAGATCTCGGCCGAAAGCTGTGTATACCGCAAAAGTCAAAGCTATCCTTACCAAACCTAACGTAACGTAGTGAAGCCAAACGTATCATAACTAAGCGTAGCGTGACGTGACCACCATTGCTGGCTTCCCAACAGACAGTCAGAACATATTAGAGCACAGCAGAGCGCACAAGTCGTCTGTACAGCAGTGTATAGCACAAAAGTCACAGCTACCCTTTCCTAACCTGACCGAACGTAACACATCCACTCGTAAACAATACCAAACTTACGTGCCGAGGCCACTATAACTGGCCTCTCCAGAGCCAAGCCGAACATATTACAGCACATTAGAGCGCAGATATCCGCCGAATAGCAGTGTACAGAGCAAAAGTCAAATATATCCTTTCCTCACATAACCAAACACAACATAGTCAAACCTAATCTAACTCAACATATTCTGCCGCAGACAGGATTTCTGGCCTCCACAGAGTAAAGCAGCGAATATTAGATCACAGTGGAGCGCAGGAATCGTTCGAATATGCGTGTATAGCACAATAGTCAAAGGTGCTCTGGCCTAATATAACCAAACATGGAATAAGCGGACGTAGCATAGCCCAACCTAACGTGCCTAGATCATTATTTCTGAGCACCCCAGAGCAAAGAAGAACATATTAGCGCAGAGCGGAGTGCAGAAATACATCGTATGGCAGTGTGCAGCACAAAAGTGAAAGCCATAGTCTCCTGACCTAAAGAATCTAAAAACAGCCAAACGTAACATAACTCGGAATAACGTGCCCAGATCAATATTGCTGGTCTCCGCAGAGTCAAGCAGAACATATGAGAGCACAGTTGATGGTTGAAGTCTACCGAAAAGCAGTGTACAGCACAGAAGACGGTGCTATCTTATCGTAACCTAACCAAACGTAAAACAACACTTCGTAACCTAACCCAACTTAACGTGCGGAGACCACTATTGCCACCAGCTGCTACAGTCCAGAGACAAGCAGAATATACCACAGCACAGTAGAACGCAGTTATCCAGCGAATAGCAGTCCGCAGCGCAAAGGTAAAAGCTACTTTAACCAAATTCAGCCTAACCCAGCCTAACCGAGATTAACCCAACGCAACATAATATGCCGAGACCACTATTGCTGACATTCCCACTGCCAAGCTGAATATACTAGAGCACTGTAGAGCGCAAAGATCCACTGTATAGCAGTATACAGAAAAAAGGTCATACCTATCACCTCCAAACCTAGCCAATCATAACGTAGCCAAACGTAACATAACACAACCAACGAGCCGCGACCACGATTGCTGTCCTCCCAAGAGCCAAGCAGAACATATTTGAGAATAGTAGATAGTAGAAATCCATAGATCCGCAGTGTACGTCACAAAAGTCTAAGCCACCCAAACCTAGCCCAAGCCAACAGAACCTAACCAAACCTAGCCTAGCTCAACCCAACGTGACGACACCGCTATCGCTTTCCTCCACAGGGCCAAGCAGGAGACACTTGTGCACAGTAGAGCGCAGAAATCCACCGAAAGCAGTGTACAGCACAAAAGTCATAGCTATCCTGGTCCAACCTAGTCAAGCCTAACATATACAAATGCAACATAAGCTCACCTAACGTGCCTAGACCGCAACTCCTGACTCCAACAGAGCCAAGCAGAATATACCAGATCGCAGTAGAGAGCCGAGGTCCACCGCATAAGTGTGAACAGAGCAGAAGTCAAAGGTAACCTATCCTAATTCAAACAAACCGAAGCAAAGCAAACGTGACCTAACTCAACCTAACGCGCAGCGGCCTCAAGTACTAGCCTCGCTAGTGCAAAGCAGAGTATAATAGGTCACAGTAGAGAAGAGAAATCTGCCGGATAGCAGCATACAGCGCAAAAGTCAAAGTTATACTGGCCCAACCGAACCAATCATAACATAATCAAACGGAATCCAACTAAACCTAACGTGCCTAGACCACTATTGCTGACATCCGCAGAGCCATCAAGAATATACCATAGCACAGTGGAGCGCAGAAATCCGCCTTGTTGTAGTTTAAAGCACAAAAGTCGAATACACGCTAACCAAACCAGACCGCACCTAACCTAACCAAACGAAGCATAGCTCAAAGTAATGTGCCGGTACAAGTATTGCTGTCCTTCCCAGAGCCAAGCTGAACGTATTAGAACGCAGTAGAGTGCAGAAATCCGCCGAATGGCAGTGTATAACACTAATGACAAAGCTATCCCCTCTTATACTAACAAATCGTAACATACCCAAAAGCAGCCTAACCCAACCTAACGTGCAGCGACCACTACTGCTGGACTCCCCAATGTCGAGCGGAGTTTTGCAGAACAGAGTGGAGCGCAGAAATGCACCGTATAGCCTCCTTTGCCCATAAAGTCAAAGCTATTCACACCTAACCCAAACGAACACCACATAACCAAAAGTGACATAACTCAACCTAACGTGCCGAGAACACCATTGCTGGCCTTCGCAGGGCCGTGCAGGATATACAAGTGCACGGTAGAGCATAGAATTCCGCTGCAATGATGTGTAAGGCACAAACGTCGAAAATATAATAACCTAACCTGACAAAACATAACCTAGCCAAACGGAGACTATCTCAACCTAACGTGCTGAGACCACATCTGGTCGCATCCCCAGCGACAAGCAGAATATACTAGAGTACAGTAGAGCGCAGACAGCCACCAGATAGCAGTGAAGCAGTGTGCAGCACAAATGTGAAATGCATCCTAACCGAGCCTATCCCACCCTAACCAAGCCAAACGAAACATAGCTCAGCCAAACCTGCCACGAACACTATTGCTGTCCTCCCTAGGGCCGAGCAGAGGCTAGCAGAGCAATGCAGAGCGCAGGTATCGACCAACTAGCAATGTATAGCATAAAGTCAAAGCTATCCTATCCCAACGTGACCAAACTTGTCATAACCTAATGTAGCTTAGCTCAAACTAACGTGACGTTACCATAATAGCTTGCCTACCAAGAGCCTAGCAGAATATACTAGAGCACAGTAGAGCGCACTAGTACACCGCATTGAAGTGTATAGCACAAAAGTGTAGGATATCCTGTCCTACACAGTCATAACCTAACACAACCGAACGTACCCTAACTTAGCATAAGCTGTTCAGAATACTATTGCTGGCCGCCCCAGAGTGAAGCAGAGCATATTTCAGGAATGTACAGCGCAGAAATCCACCTAATAGCGCTGTATAGGACAGAAGTCAAAGCTATGCAATCCTATCCCTGACTAACGTAACCTAAGCAAACGTAGTCAATCTGAACCTAATGTGCCGAGGTCGCTATTACTGGGCTCCGCATATACGAGCAGAGTACAGTGGATCAACGTAGAGCGCAGAAATCCACCGGACACCTGTGTATATCACAAAAATCAATGCAGGATGTCCTTGACTTTTGCGATATGAACAGCAATGCTGTTGATTTCTTAGCTATACCGTGCCCTAGTATATCCTGCTTGGCACTGCGGTGGCCGGCAATTGCTGTCTCCATATTTTCTGCTGTACACTGCTATTCGGCGGATTTCGGCGCTCTACCTTGCTCAAATGTGTGCAGCTTCGCTGCGGGAAGCTCTCGGCGCGTTGGGTAGAGTTATGTTACGTATGGCTATGTTAAGTTCCGTTAGGTTAGTATAGGATAGCTTTGACTTTTATGCTACACACTGCTTCTTCGGAGGATTTCTACTATCTATTGTGCCCTAATATGCTTCGCATGTCTCTGGGGTGGCCAGCAACGTTGGTTTCGGCGCGTTAGGTTTAGTCAGATCGCGCTTGGTTACGTTAGACCTGCTTGTGTTTGGTTAGGATATTTGTGACACCTGAGCTCAACGCTACTATCCTATGCACCTATGCACTCTACCGTGCTCTATCATATTCTGCTCTTCTCAGTGGGCGCCAGTAGCAGTGGTTGCGGCACGTTAGATTGATTTATGTTACATTTGGTTAGGTCATCTTAGGTTATGTTACATCAGGTTATATTCGAATTTGGCTCTATGAACTGATCCTCCATGAGCTTCTGCCCGCTGCTGTGCTCTAATATGCCCTGGCTGGCTGTGGGGAGGCACGCAATAGTGGTATCGGCTCATTAGCTTGAGGTAGGGTACCTTCGGTTAGCTTATGCTCCATTAGGTTTGGTTAGTGTAGCTATTACTTTCGTGCTCTGTACTCCATTCGGAGGACTTATGAACTCTACTGTGCTCTACCGTAATCTGCTTGGTCCTCGCGTGGCCAGCAACAGCGGTCCCGGCACGTTAGGTTGATCTCGGCTACGTTTAGTTAAGTTACGTATGCACGGGTTAGGTTGCATACATTTGGCGCTTCCGCTGTACTCCGCGATTCGGCGCCTACGGGAAGAGGCCATGGCCACTTGGCAGGAGCGTTGGCGAGCGACAGAGAAAGGACGAACAACATACGCCTACCTCAGCAGCGTCCACGAGAGGGTCAAGGATAAATGGATCCACGTGGACCACTATGTGACACAGTTCCTCAGTGGCCACGGAGATTTCAATAGCAAACTGAAGTACTTCGGCTGCAGCGATACGGAACTGTGCGACTGCAGAGAAGAGGAAACGCCGGGGCACATCATAGAGGACTGCCAACTCTATGGCGAAAGCCGGCGCGCACTGAAAGAAGGACTCGACGGAGACAGATTCAGGTGGACAGTCGAAAGTCGTATCCTCACATCGAGAAAGGCGTTTCGTCACTTTCGGAAGTTCGCACGCGACGTACTCTCCGCCAAGGAGAAGAAATGGCGGGAGAGAAGAGAGGGAACAACGGCAAGAGGAAATCGTGGTGGCGAAGGGAGAAGATGCGGTGTGGAAGAAGAACTAGGAATTAGAAGCAGAGGACCAAGAAGAAGCACAAGGCTGGCACAAGCAGGACCCAACCAGAACAGGACCAACCGCTGCTAAGGAGGAAGCAGCTGACCTGGACATGCGAAGAAGATGGCCTGACAGGATGACAAGGAGAAGCACCGGAGGAAACAGCAGCAAGGGAAGAGAGGTAAGACGCCTGTGACTGTCACCGCAGGCGGTATCCAGAGACGGATACCGGGACGGTGCAGGTATATCGGCACAAGCCATCCTGCTGGGACCGAGCGAAAGCTGGCAGCTCCGCCTCCACGTGACCCCCGCTGGTAACGAGGCTGCGGGCTGCTAGACAACCCGGAGCCACGGCCAAGTGAACTGCTTCCCGAAAGGGTAGGTCCAACTTGTCCGATGATCCTTCAACGGTGAGGGTTACTCCATTCGGAGGACTTATGAACTCTACTGTGCTCTACCGTAATCTGCTTGGTCCTCGTGTGGCCAGCAACAGCGGTCCCGGCACGTTAGGTTGATCTCGGCTACGTTTAGTTAAGTTACGTATGCACGGGTTAGGTTGCATACATTTGACGCTTCTGCTGTACTCCGCGATTCTATGGATTTCTACGCTCTTCCTTCCTCTAATATGTAATATTTGGCTCTTGGGAGGCCAGCAATGGTGGTCGCGGCACGTTAGCTTGAGTTACGTTACCCTATGCTGGGTTGCGCTGGCATGGGTCATGTTTGGATAGATTTGACTCTTCTGCCCTGCGCTGCGATTCAATGGATACGTGCGCCCTACTCTCCTCTAGTGTGTTCTGCTTGGCTCTGTGGGGGCCAGCAATAGTGGTCGCGTGGCGCTAAGTTGAGACAGATTACATTGTGTTATGTAAGGATAGCCTTGACTTTTGTGGAACACACTGCTAGTCTATGGTCTTCTGCGTTCTATAGTGCCCTGCCGCACTCTGCTTTGTTCTCGTGAGTCCAGAAACAGCGGCTGTGGCTCATCAGGTTTTATTATTTTACGTTTGGTTACGTTAGTACTGAGTTGCTTCAACCTTTGTACACTACGCTACCTTTCGGTGTATTTCCGAGCTCTACAGTGCACCAATATGTCCTGCTTGTCCCTGGGGATGCCAGAAATAGTAGCCTTGGCACGTTGTGTCGAGATAGTCTACGTTTGGTTAGGTTTGGTTATGTCAGGTTAGGTTAGGATATCTTTGACTTTCCTGCTTTCCAATGCAATGCGGCGGAGTTCTTCGCTCTACTGTGCTCTACTACATTCTACGCGGCTCTGGGGTGGTTGGCAATAGCGGTTTATGCACGTTAGGTTTAGCTATGTTACGTTTGGTTCTGTTACGTTTGCTTAGTTTAGGCTGGGATAGATTTGACTCTTGTACTATACACTCCTGTTCGACGCATTTCTGCGCACTGCAGTCCTATAATGCATTCTACTTTCCCCAGGGGAGGCCAGCAATGGTGGTGCCGTCTCCACAACTTTAGCTATACTACGCTCGGTTATGTTACGTTAGGCTAGGTCAGCTAACGATGGCTTTGACTTCTGTGCTAAACACTGCTATTTGGAGGATTTCTTCGCTCTGCTTTGCTAATATTTTCTGCTTGGCTCTGTGAAGGCCAGCAATAGGGGCCCCTGCAGGTTATGTTGAGTTACGCTACCTTCGGTTATTTTAGGCTAGGTCACGTTAGGTGAGAATATCTTCGACTTTTCTGCTTCGCACCGCTATGCTGCGGATTTCAGCGCTTTGCTGTGCTCTACTATATTCTGCTTGGATCTGGGGAGGTCAGCAGTGGAGTTCTATGAACGTCAGGTCGTGTTATGTTACGTTCAGTAGTGTAACGTTTGCTTAGGTTAGGCTTGGATAGCTTCCGATTTTGTGCTGTGCAATGCTGTTCGGTGGACTTCTGCACTCTTCTGTGATATAATGTGCTCCGCTTTGCTCTGTGGAGGCCAAAAATTGTGTCCGCGGCGCGTTTGGTTGCATTGGGGTACGTTTGGTTAGGTTAGGGCACCTTTGCCTTTTGTGCTACACATTCCAGTGCGGTGGATCACTAAGCTCCGTTCTCTCCTACTATGCTCTGCTTGACTCTGCGGAGGCCAGCCATACTGTTCGCGGCCTGTTAGTTTCAGTTAGATTACTTTTGGTTAGGTTATGTTAGGTTGGGTTAGGTAAGGGTATCATGGACTCTTGTGCTCAACAATGCTTTCCTATGGTGTTCCACACACTACTGTGAGCTATCGTACCCTGCTTGCCTCTGGGACCGCCAGCAATGGTGGTGGCAGCACGATAGTTCATGTAACGTTTCGTTAGTTCAGGTTTCGTCAGAATATCTTTGACTATTGCTCTATACATTGCAATGCGGTGGATTTCTGCGATCTACTGTGCTATAGTATATTCTGCTTGACTCTGAGGTGGCCTGCAATTGTGGTCTCGGCACGATATGTTGAGTTATGTTACGGTTGGATATGTTACGTTTGGTTGGAGTAGGATAGGGTAGCTTTGACCTTTGCGCTATACACAGGTGTTTGGTGGATTTCTGCGATTTACTGCGCTCTAGTATTCTCTGCTTGACTTTGTGGAGGACATCAATGACTGTCCTGTTACGATAGGCTATGTTGTGTAAAGTTTGGTCAGGATGGCTTTGACATTTCTGCTACACACGGCATTTCGGTGGAATTCTGCGCTCTACTGAGCCCTGGTATATTCAGCTTGGCTACGTGGAGGTCAGCTGTAGTGGTCCCGGCAGGATAGGCTGAGGTACATTGCATATGCCTATGTACCATTTCGATTGGTCAGGAGAGGATAGCTTTGACTTTTGTGATTGGCATTGCTGTTCGGCCATT
Source organism: Eufriesea mexicana (assembly GCF_001483705.2). Lineage (NCBI taxonomy): Eukaryota > Metazoa > Arthropoda > Insecta > Hymenoptera > Apidae > Eufriesea > Eufriesea mexicana. The sequence goes on along the minus strand of NW_016909473.1, from coordinate 36,567 downwards.
ATCTGCGCTCTGCATTGCACTACAAGCCTCTGCGTGTCCCTTTGGACGCTAGGTATAGTGGTCGCAGCACGTTAGGTTGAGTCATGTTACGCTTGGTTATGCTATGCTTGGTTATGTCTGGCTGGGATAGCTTTTACCTTTATTGCTATACGCTGCTATTCCGTTGATTTCTACGCTCTACTGTGATCTAATATTCTCTTCTCTGCTCTGGGGAGGCCAGAAATTGCGGCCGCGGCGCGTTAGGTTGAGTTAAGTTATGTTTGGTTAGGTGCGGATAGGTTAGAGCCAGCTTTTGCCCTATAGACTGCTATTCGGCGTATTCCTATGCTCTGCATTTCTCTACTATACTCTGCGCGTCATCGGAGAGTCAAGTAACAGTGGTTCCGGCACGTTAGGTCGTGCTAGGGTACGTTTGGTTAGGATACATTTGCTTGGGTTGTGTTTGGATAGGTTCGTCTTTCGAAGTATAAACTGATATTCGGTGGATTTCCACGTTCTACTATTCTCTGCTCGGGTCCGGAAAGGATGGCAATGATGGTGCCGATACGTTAGTTTCAGTCATTCTACGTTTCATTATGTTGGGCTATGTTAGGTTAGGTTACGATATCTCAGACTGTTTTGCTACACACTGCTATTTTGTGGCTTTCTGCACTCTACTGTGCTCTAGCATATTCTGCTTGTCTCTGGGTAGGACAGCAATAGCGGCCTCGGCACGTTACGATAAGTTTGGCCACGTATTGCTATATTACGTTTGGATAGGTTGCGATAGGATGAAGTTGACCATTGTGCTATACGCTGCCTTTCGGAGGATTTCTACGATCTACATTTGCATGCTATACCGTGCCCCAATCTTGGGAGGCCAGCAATTGTGGTCGCGGCACGTTAGGTTGAGTTAGAGTACGTTCGGTTACGTTAAGTTGCGTTGCGTTATTTCAGGATAGTTTTGATTTTCCTGTTATAGGCTGTTTTTAGGTGGAATTCTCCGCTCTACTCTGCTCTACTGCACTCTGCTCGTACTTGGGGAGCTAACAGCGGTATACGCACGATAGGTGGTGTTAGGTTACGTTTGGCTATGTTATGTTTGGTAAGGTTAGGCTTTTATAGCATTGAGCTTTGAGCTATACACTGCAATGCTGTGGATTACTGCGATCTACTTTCCTCTAGTATATTCTGCTTGGATCTGGAAAGGCATGCAACAGTGGTATCGGCACGTTAGGTGTACTTTTGCTACGTTCGGCCATGTCAAGTTTGATTATGTTAGGATTGGATAGCTTCGACTGTTGTGCTTTGCACTGCGATTCTATGGATCTCTGGGTTCTCCTCCGCTCTAACATTTTCTGCTTAGCTCTGAGGAGGGCAAAAGTAAAGGTCTCGGCTCGTTAGGTTTATTTGTTCTACGTTCGCTTAAGTTAGGTTTGGTATGGTTAGGTTAGGATATCTTTGACGTTCGTGCTATACACTACAATTCCGTGGACCTGTGTGCTCTACTATACTCTACCGTATTCTGTTTGTCTCTGGGGAATCCAGCAATAGTGGTCGCAGCACGTAAGGAATAGTTGTTCTACGATTGGCTAGGTTAGACTAGGCCTAGTTAGGTTAGGATATCTTCGACTTTTGCGATATACATTGCTATTTGGTGGCTTTCTGCGCTTTACTGTCCTCTGCTGTTCCCTGCTGTACTCTATGATGGCAATCAATAGTGGTCGCGCCACGATAGGCTGCGTTATGTTGCGTCCGGTAATGGTACGATTGGCTAGATTAGGAGATGATAGCTTTCAATTTTGTGCTGTACACAGTTATTCGATGGACCTCTGTGCTCCAATGTGCTCCAGCAAGTTCTGCGTGTCTCTGTGCAGGCCAGCAACAATTGCCTCGGCACGTTGGGTTTAGTTTGGTTACGTTTGCTTGTATTACGTTTGGATATGCGAGGGAAGGGTAGATTTGACTTTTGTGCTATAGAATTTAATACGGCGGATTCCTACGCTCTACATTGCTCTACTATACCCTGCTCAACTCTGGAGAGGCTAGTAAGAGTGGCCACGGCGTGTTTGGTTGGGTTAGACTGCGTTTGGGTGGGTTATGTTTTCCTGTGTTAGGTTTGAATAGATTTGACTTTCGCGATATACACCGCAATGCGGCGGATTTCTGTGCACCACTGTTCTCTAGTATATTCTGATAGGCTTTGGGGAGGTCGGCAATAGTGGACTAGGCAGGTTAGTCTATTTTGGGATACGTTTGGTTATGTCCTGGTTGGTCAGGATACGCAAGGATAGCTTTGGCTTTTGTGGTATAAACCGCCTTTCGGTGCATTTCTGCGCTCTACTGTGATCTTGCATTCTCTGCTTTGCTGTGGGCAGGGCAGAGATAGCGGCCGCGATTCGTTAGCTCGCATTATGTCGCGTTTGGTTACGTTATGCTTATCTGGATCCGATCTGGATTGCCAAGACTCTTCTGGTATAGCCTGTAACCTACGGATTTGGACGCCCTCCCCTATTCTAATATGTTCCGCTCGGCACCGCGGAGGCCAGAAATACTGGTCAGCGCACGATATGTCGAGTTAGATTACGTTTGGTTACGTTTGGTTAGGTTGGGTCTGGTATCGATAGCTTTGACTCTTGTGATCAACAATGCTATTCTGTGCACTCCTGCGCCATAATGTGCTCTATTATGCTTTGCTTTGCCCTGGGCAGGCCAGAAATAGTGGCCGCGGCGCGTTGGGTTCAGTTTTGTTACGTTTGGTTAGGTTACGTTAGCATGGGTTAAGTTTGGATATCTTTGCCCCTTCTGCTATACACTGCCATTCTATTGCTTTCTGAACTCTACTGTCTTCTAATATGTTTTGCATGGTGATGGGGAGGCCAGCAATATTTGTCTAGGCATGTTTGCTTTTGCTAGGGTACGTTCGGTTTTGTTACGTTTGGTTAGGTTATGACAGGATAGCTTTGACTTTTGTGCTATACACAGCTATAGCGTGGATTTCTGCGCTTTGCATTGCTCTCATAAGCTCTGCTTGCCTCTGCGGTGGCCAGCAATAGTAGTCTCGGCAGCTTACTTTGAGTTAGGCTGCGTTCGGTTAGGTTGGGTTAGGACATGTTAGGTTGGATACCTAGAACCTTTGTTTGCACTACATTGCAACGCAGTGCATCACTGTTCCCTACTGTGCTCTAGTATATTCCGTTTGGCTCTGGGGAGACAAGCTATATTGTTCTCGTCATGTTATGTTGAGTTAGGCTACGTTTGGTTACGTTACGTTTGGTTAGGTTAGGGTAGGGTAGCTTTATTTTTGCGCTACTCACTGCTGTTCGGTTGATTTCTGCTCTGTGCTGCGCTCTATTACGCTCTGCTTTTCTCTGGCTAGGGGGGGGGGGGGGGGCAGCATTAGTGGTCCCGGCAAGTTGGGTTCAGTTATGCTGTGTTCGGTTTGTTTACGGTTGGTTAGGTTGGTATAGGGCAGTTTATACTTTTGTGCTACACAATGCTATACGGTCAATTTCTGCGCTCTGCTGTGATCTAATATGCTCCGCTTGCCTCTGGGGAGTACAGCAATAGTATTCTCGGCACGTTATGTTTAGTTAGGCCACGATCAGCTAGGTATGGTTAGAAATGGTTAGGTCAGGGAATTTTTGACTCTTGTGCTACACATTCCAATACGGTGTATTACGGCGCTCTTCTGTGCTTTAGTATATTCTGCTTGGCTCTGGGGATGCAAGAGATAGTGGCCTCGGCGCGTTTGGTTGAGTTAAGCAACGTTCTGTTACGTTTGGCTACGTTGGGATAGGGTAGCTTCGACCATTGTGCTATGCACTGCGATCCTATGGACCTCTACGCAATACTCTCCTGCAATATGTTCTGCTGGACTCTAGGGAGGCCAGCAATAGTGATCGCGGCACGTTACTTTGAGTCATGTTACGTTAGGTTTTGCTACGATTTGTTAGGTCAGGAAAGGATGGCGTTGTCTTATGTGCTATACACTGCCATTCGGGATATTTCTGTGCTCTGCTCTGCCCTACTGTGCTCTGCTTTGCTCAGGTGAGGTCAGTAATAGTGGTCTAGGCGCGATAGGTTGTGCAAGTTCACGTATGGCTTGGTTAGGTTAGGCTCGGTATGGTAAGGGTAGCTATAACTGTTGTGCTATACACTGCTATTTGGCCGATATCTGCGATCTGCGTTTCTGTGCTATCCTCTGCTTGTCTCCGGAAATGCCAGCAATAGTGGTCGTGGCACGTTTCATTGAGTTAGGTTACGTTTGGATAGGCTAGGTTAGCTTGCGTTAGGTTAGGATATCATAGACTTTTCTGATGTACACTGGCATTCTATGTATTTCAGCGTTATACACTCCCCTAATATGCTGTGCATGGCTCTGGGGAGGACAGCAATAATGGTCGCGTCTCGTTAAGTACAGTTTGCTTACGTTTGGCTAGGATAGGCTACGTTGAGTTATGCTAGGCTAGCTGTGACTTTTGTGCTACACACTGCTATTACATGTACTTCTGCGCTCTACTGTGCGCTATCACAGACTGCTTGTCTCCGGGAGCGCCAGGAATAGCGGTCGATGCACGTTAGGTTGGGCTATGCTACGTTCGGTTAGGTCAGGTTTAGTTAGGGCAGGACTGGATGACTTCGACTTTTGAGCCCTACACTGCTATTTGGAGGAATCCTCTGCTCTTCCTTGCTCTACAATACTCTGCTCGACCCTCGGGAGGCCAGTAATGGAGTCCGTAGCACGATAGGTTGAGTTATGTTAGGCGTGGTTGGGGTAGCTTAGGTTAGGTTGGCAAGGATGTCCTTGCCTTTCGTGCTGTACGCTGCTCCTCGGTGGATTCCTGCCCACTACTGTGCTCTACATTGCCCTGCTCTGCTATGAGGAGGCCAGAAATTGTGGCTGCGGTACATTAGCTTAAATTATGTCACGTTTGGTTATGTTATGTTTGTTTGGATCAGATCAGGGTAGCCTTGACGCTTCTGCTATACCTGCGGCCTGTGGGTTTCGGCGCTCCACTCTACTCTAATATGTTCTGCTTGGCTCTGTGGTGGCCAGCAATACTGATCACCGCACGTCAGGTTGAGATGGATTACGTTTCGCTAGGTTTGGTTATATTGAGTCTGGTTTGGATTGCTTTGTCTTTTGTGCTAAACACTGATATTCTATAGACTTCTGCGCCCTAATGTGCTCCATCGTAATCTGCCTGTCGCTGCGGACGCCGGCAAAGATGGTCGCGGCACGTTAGGCAACGTTATGGTACGTTTGGGTTGGTTATATTTGGTAAAATATGGTAGCGATGGCTTTGACTTTTCTGCTATACACCGCTGTTCGGTCGATACCATCGCTCTGCGTTGCTCCACCAGCATTCGATTGTCTCTGGGGATGTCAGCAATAGTGGCCTCGTCTCGTTGTGCTTTGTTAGGCAACGTTCGGTTGGGTAAGGTGAGGGAAGGTTAGGTTAGTATACCTTCGACTCTTGAGTTGTGCTAAGTCACTATAGCTTAGACTTTAGTGCTCCACGCTGCTATTATTTGGACTTCTGCGCTCCTCTGTGCGCTATCACACTCTGCTTGTCTCCGTGGACGACAGGAATAGTGCTTTCGGCAGGATAGGTTTTGTTAGGTTACGTTTGGTCTTACCATGTTTGGCTACGTTAGGCTAGGATAGCTATGACCCTTGTGCTGTACACAGCTATTCGGTACATTCCTGCGTCCTACAGCGTTCTCATATACACGGCTTCGCTCTGGGAATTCCAGAAATAGTGAACGCGGCGCGTTCGGACGTGTTAGGTTACGTTCGGTTATGTTAGGTTCGCGTGGGTAAGGTTAGGATACCTTTGACTTTTTTGCTATTTGTTGCTATTCCATTGCCCTGTGCGCTCTACTGTGCGCTATCATATTCTGCTTGCATCTGGCGAAGCCAGCAATAGTGGTCGCGACACGATAGGTGTATGTGCTCTACGTTTTGCTTGGCTAGGTTAGGCATTGTTAGATTAGGATATCTTTGAATTTTGTGCTATATATTGCTATTTTGTGGCTTTCTGCGCTCTACTGTCCTCTACTATATTATGCCCTACTCTGAGGAGGCCAGCAATTATGGTCGTGGGACTTCAAGTTTTTCCATGTTACGTCCGGATACGTCACGTTTGGTCAGGTTAGGATAGAATCGCTTCTTGTTATACACTGCTGTACAGTTGAATTCTGCGCTCTACTGTGCTATCGTATGTTCTAGTTGGCTATGTGGAGTCCGGTAATAGTGGACTCGGCTCGTTAGTTTGAGATCTATTACGTATGTCTATGTTGCGCTTTGATAGGTTCGGACGGGATAGCTCAGACTTCTGTGTTGTACACCGCTCTTCGGTGAATTTCTGCGCTCTACAACGATCTACTATGCTCTGCTCGACACTAGAGAGGCCAGCAATAGCCGTCCCCGCGCGTTAGGTTGTGTTAGGGTACGTTCGGTTATGTGAGGTTAGGTCGGGTTAGGTCAGGGTGTCTTCCACTTTTGTGATATACACTGCAATGCTGTGTATTACTGCGCTCTACTGTGCTCTAGCACATACTGCTTGGCTCTGGGGAGGCAAGCAATAGTGGTATCGGCACTTTAGGTTTCTATAAGCTATGTTCGGTTATGTTAAGTATGGCCATGTTAGGATAGGTTCGCTTCGACTATTGTGCTATGCAATGTGACTGTATGCATTTCTGCGCTGTGCTCTCCTCTAGTACGTGCTGCTCGGCTCTGTGTAGTGCAGTAGTGGTGGTCTCGGCACGTAGCGATGGTTAAGGTCACGTTTGGTTCCTTTATGCTTTGTGAAGTTAGGAAGGATAGCTTTGGCTTTTGTGCCATACACCAATACTCAGTGGGTTTCTACGCCTTACATTGCTCAACAAAGCTCTGTTCGACTCTGGGAATGCAAGTACAAGCGTCTCCGCGCGTTAGGTTGTGTTACGCTACGTTTGGTTATGTTAAGTTGCCCACGGTTAGGTATGGATAACTTCGCCTTTCGTGATATAAACTGTTGCTCGGAGGATTTCTGCGCTCCACTGTGCCCTAATATTTTCTGCTTGGATCTGCGGCGGCCAGCATTATAGGTCTCGGCATGCTAGTCCGAGTTATGTTGCATTTGGTTGTGCTACGATTGGTTGGGTTAGGGTAACACAGCTTAGACTTTTGTACTTTACGCTGCAATTCGGTGGATTCCTGCGTCCTACGTTGCTCTGCTATACACTGCTTGGCCCTCGCGAGGCCAGCGAAAGTGGTCGTGCCACTCCACGATATGTCACGTTACGATATGTCTGGCTATTTCACGTTTGGTCAGGTTAGGGGAGGATAAATTAGATTTCTGTGTTATACATTGCTATTCGGTGCATACGTTCACTCTGCTGTGCTCTAATATGCTCTGCTTGGCCCTGGCTTCGCCGGAATTAGTAGTCTCGGCACGTTAGGTTTAGCTAGGCTACGTTTGGTTAGGTTATGCTGGTTTGGGTTAGGTACGGATAGCTTTGTCTGTCGCGTTATGCAATGTCATTCGGTCGAATTCTGCGCCCTACTGTGCAGTACTATACTCTGCTCGAATCTGGGTAGGCCAGCAATAGTGGTTTTGTGACGTTACCTTCAGTTATATTACGTTTTGTTATGTCGCGATTTGTTAGGTTAGGAAAGGATGGCTTTGACTTTTGTGCTGTGCACTGCTATCCGGCGTATTTCCGCACACCCCATAGATCAACTATACTATGCTCGATTGCATGGAGACCAGAAAAAGCAGCCGCAGCACGATAGCGTGAGTTTCGTTACGTTCGGTTTTGTTAGGTTAGGCTACGTTTGGATAGGATGGCTTTGACTTTTGTGTTATACGCTGCTTTCGGTGGACTTCTGCGTTCCACTGGCGTCCTATATGTACTGCTTGGCACTGGGTAGGCCAGGAATAGGGTTATCGTCTCGTTAGGAATAGTTTTTCTACGTTTGGTTAGGCTAGGTTAGGTTAGGGCAAGCTATGTTTGGGTATATTTGAATCATCTGCTCTACACTGCCATCGTATGGATTTCTGCGCCCCAATCTCCTCTAGTATGCCCTGATTAGCTATGGGGAGGCCAGTAATAGTGGTGGCGGCACGATAGAATTAGCTTGGTTACGTTTGGTGGTGCTACGATTGGCTATCTTTAGATAGGGTACCTTTGTCTTCTGCGCCGCATACGGCTTTCTGCGAATTACTCTGCCCTACTGTCCTCTGGTATGCTCTGCTTGGCTTTGGGGAGGACAGAAATAGTGGTTTCGGCACGTTACGGTTAGTTAGGTTACGTTCTGCTATGCTACGATTGGTTAAGTTAGGATAGGGTAGCTTCAATTATTTAGATGTGCACTGCTATTCCTTGGATTTCTGCCGTCTACTGTGCCCTAATATGCTCTGCTTGTCTCCGTGGCGGCCAGCAATAATGTTCTTGGCACGTTTGGTTGAGATATGTCACGTTTGGCTTGGCTAGGTTAGGATATGTTTCGTTATGATAGCTTTTACTTTTGTGCTGTACACGTATTTTCGGTCGATATCTGCGTCCTGCATTGCTCTGCTAGCATCTGGTTGATTCTGGGGAGGTCAGAAACAGTGGTCTAGGCACGTTAGTGTGAGTTAGGTTACGTTTGGTCTTACTACGTTTGTTCATGTTAGGCTGGGATAGCTATGACTCTTGAGCTGTACACTACCATTCCGTGGATTCCTGCGCTCCACTGTGATTTAATATTCCCTGCTCGCTCTGGGAATTCCAGAAATAGTGGCCGCGTCGCGTTGGATTGTGTTGGATTACGTTTGGTTATGTACGGTTTGTGTGGGTTTGGTTAGGTTATGTTTGACTTACGTGCTATACACTGCCATTCCATGGACCTGTGTGCTCTACTATGCTCTACCATATTCTGCTTGTCTCTGAGGTCGCCAGCAGTAGTGGTCGCGGTATGTTCGTTTCGGTTATGTTACGATCTGCTTGGATAGGTTAGGCTAGGTTTGGTCAGCACGTCTCTGACTTTTGCGTTATACACTGCAGTGCGGTCTGTTTCTATGCTCTGCTGCGCTCTAGTATGCTCCACGTGGCCCTGGGGAGGCCAGCAATAGTGTCATCGGAACGTTTGGTTGAGTTACGTTACGCTTGGATGTGCTAGGTTTTTCTGGGTTAGGTTAAGATACCTTTGACTTTTCTGCTTTGCATTGCCATTCTGTGGATTTCTGAGCTCTGCCTTCCTCTAATATGTTTAGCTTGGCTCTAGGGAGGCCAGCAATAGTGGCCGCGGCGCGTTAGCATGAGTTATGCTACGTTTGGTTAGGATACGTTCCCTTTGTTATGTTTGGCTATCTTTCGTGGCATACACTGTTACTCGGTAGACATGCGCGCTCTGCTGCGCTCTAATATACTTTGCTCGACGCTGGGGCGGCCGGCAATAGCATTCACCGCACCTTGAGTTCAGTCTGTCTACGTTTGGTTAGGTTGGGTTAGGTTAGATTAGTTTAGGATAACTCCGACCTTTGTGCTATACACTGCAGTTTGGTGGCTTTCTGCACTCTGCTGTGCTGTACTATATTCGGCTCGCTTCTTCGGAGGCCAGCAATAGTGGCCCAGGAACGTTGGGTTTTGTTAGGATACGTTTGGTTGTATTAAGTTTGGACAGGTTACGATACGATAAAGGTCACTTCTGCGCTATACACTGCTATCCGGAGGATTTCTACGCTCTACGATCTACTATGCTCTGCTCGGCGTTGGGGGGACAGTAATAGTGTTTTCTCCACATACTGTTGCGTTAGGCTACGATAAATTATGTTGCGCTTGGATATGTTAGTATAGGATAGCATAGACTTTTGTGCTATACATTGCTGTCCGGTGAATTTCTGCGCGTCACATTGCTATACTATACTCTGCTCGATTATGGAGAGGCCAGTTATAGTGATCTCGGCACTTTAGGTTGATCTAGGCAACGTTTGGTTCTGATATGTTATGCTGGGTTATGTTCGGGTAGCCTTGGCTTATGTGGTGTAGACTGTTGTTCGGTGGACTTCTGCGTTCTACTGTCGTCTAGTATATTCCGCTTGGCACTGTGGAGGTGGACAATAATGGTATCGGCGCGTAAGTTTGGGTTAAGCTGTGTTCGGCTGTGTCACGTTTGGCTATGTTAGGATTGGGTAGATCCGACTATGGTGCTATGCACAGCCATCCTATGGTTTTCTGCGCTCCACTTTCCTCTAATATGTTGAGCTTGTCCCTAGGGAGGCCAGCCATATCGGTCACGGCACGTTAAGTTGTGTTAGTTTACGTTTGCATTGATTAGGTTTCGTTTCGTTAGGTTGCGATAACCATGACTTTTGTGCTACTCTCGCCAATTCTATGGACTTCTGCTGCATATTGTGCGCTACCACACTCTGCCGGTATCCGGGAACGCCAGGAATAGTGGCAGCGGCACGTTAGGTTGAGTAATATTACGTTTGGCTAGGTAATGCTTGGCCAGGTTAGGATGGGATAGATTTGACTTTTGACTGTACACAATTGTGCGGTGGATTTCTGCGATCTACAGCGCTCATATGTGTTCTGCTTGGCTCTGCGGTGGCCAGGAGTAGCGGTTTCGGCACGCTGGGATGAGTTATGTTACGAATGGCCTGGCTAGGTTTGGAAAGGTTTGGACAGGATATGTTCGACTTTTGTGCTATGCACCACTATTCGGTCCATATCTGCGGTCTGCATTACTCTACCAGCATCAGCATGCCTCTGGGGAGGCCAGCAATAACGGTCGTGGCGCGTTTGGTTGAGCTACGTTACGTTCGGTTATGTTAGGCTAGGCTAGGTTTGGCCAGGATAGCTAGGACTTTTGCGCTATACACTGCTATTCGGTGGACGTCTGCGCTCCACTGTGCTGTAACAGGCTCTGCTTGTCCTTGGGCAGGACAGCAATTGTTGTCTCGGCACGTTAGGTTAAGTTAGGCTACGCTTGGTTAGGTTATGTTTTTGTTTGTTTGCGATAGGATTGCTTCTACTTTTGTGCTGTACACTGTTATTCGGTGGATTTCTGCTCTCTAGATTGCTGTACTATAATCCGCTCGACTGGCGGGCTGCGAGGAATAGTGGTCGGGGCACGTTAGGTTGATTTATGTTACGTTTGGTTAGGTTGGGTTACGTTAGGATTGGTTAGGGTAGCTTTGACTTGCGTGATATACACTGTTATTCGGTGTTTTCCTGCCCTCCACTGTTCTCCACCCTAATCCGCTAGGACCAGTGGAGGCCAGCAATTGCGGTCACGGCACGTTACGTTAAGTATGCCTACGATAGGATAGGTTATGTTAGTTTAGGTTGGGTTTGGATATTACTGACTTTCCTGCTGTAAACTGCGATCCTGTGGATTTCTGCGACCTACTCTCCTCTAATATGTTGTGCTTGTCTCCGTGGGCGCCAGGAAAAGTGCTGTCCGCACGTTAGGTTCGCTATGTAACGATTTGTAAGGTTATGTTCGGCAAAGTTTGGCTGAGACAGTCTTGACTTTCATGCTGTACACTGCCATTCGGACGTTTTCAGCGCTCTACATTGCTCTGCTATACTATGGTTAGCTATCGTGAACCCAGCAGTAGCGGTCGTGTCACGTAGGTTTGGACATCGTTACGTACGCTTGTCTTGCGTTTGGTAAGGATAGGATAGGATTGCTTTGACTTCCGTGCTATACACTTGTGTTGAGTGGATGTCCGGGCACTACTGAGCTCTGGTATATTCTGCTTGGCTCTGGGGAGGCCAGCAAGTATGGCCTCGGCACGCTAGGCTGTGGTAGGTTTCGGTAGGCTTGGCTAGGTTAGGACATGTTTGGTTAGGGTAGCCTTGTCTTTTGTGCTGTACACAGCAACTCGACCGATATCTGTGCCCTGCATTGCTCTACCAGCGTCTGCTTGTATCTGTGGAGGCCGACAACAGCGGTCGTGGCATGTTTGGTTGAGATAGGTCACGTTCGGTTAAGTTAGGTGAGGTAAAATTTGGATAGGATGGCTTTGATTCCTGTGCTATATACTGCTATACCGTCTATATTCTGCATTGCCGTAATAGCATCTGCTTGTCTCTGGAGAGGCCAGCAATTGTGGTCGTGGCGCGATCGGTCGAGTTAGGTTACACTCTGTTAGGTTAGGTTATGTTAAGTTTTGTTTGGATGTCTCCGACTTTTGCGCTATACACTGCTATTCGGTGGATTCCTGCTCTCTCATTCAATCTGATACTCCCTGCGTTGATCAGGGAATGCTTGAAGTGGTGGCCGCGGCGCAATACGTTGTGTTATGCTACGCTTGGTTACGAGAGGTTTATTTCGGTCTGATTTGGATATGTTTGACATTCGTGCTATGCACTGCCATTCTGTGAACGTCTGCGCTCTCCTCTCCTCTAATATGCCCTACTCTCGATGGAAAGACCAGCAATTGTGTGCTAGGTGCGATAGTTCGGTATTGGTCACGTTTGATTAGGCCATGTTAGGCAAGGTTATGTAAGGATATCCCTTACTTTTTTGTAATACACTGCTATTCGGACGCTTCCAACGTCCTGCATTGCTCTGCTACAATCTGCACAGCTTTCGTGTGGCCAGCAATTGCTTTCGGGGCACATCAGGTTCTGTTACGTTACGTACGCTTGTGTTACGATTGGTTAGGTTAAGAGAGGGTACCTTTGACTTTCGTACTACACACCGCTATTCGAAGGACTTCTACACTCTACATTGCTCCACTGCTCTCTGCTCGAAACAGGGGAAGCCAGTAATTGTGTTCTCGGCGTATTAGGTTGAGCTAGGCTACGTTTGGTTAGGCTACTATTGTTTGGTTTGCGTTTGGATTGCTTTGACTTTTGTGCCACACGCTGCAATGCAGTGGATTACTGCGCTCGTCTGTGCCCTGCTATATTCTGCTTGGCTTTGGAGAGGCCAGCAATGGCAGTCGAGCCACGATATGGTGATTAAGCGTACGTTAGGTTATGCTACGTTTGTTTCGGTTATGAGAAGGACGCTTTGAGTTTTTTGCTACACACGGCTGTTCTGTGGGTTCCTGCTCTCCACTCTTCTCTAATATGCTTCGCTCGGCTCTGGGGAGGCCAGCGATACTGGTATCGGCACGTTAGGTTGAGATATGCTACGTTTGATTGGGTTAAGATTGTTATTGTTAGGTTCGGATAGCAGCGCCCTACAGTGCTCTAGTATATTTTGCTTGGCTATGGGGATGCCAGCAGTATTGGTCTCTGCAGGTTAGTCTGAGCTACGCTGCGTATGGTTATGTTACGCTTGGTTAGGTTAGGAGAGGGTAGCTTTAACTTTTGTACTTTACACTGCTATTCGGCACACTCCTGCGCCCTACGTTGCTCCTCCATGCTCTATTCGTCTCTTGCGAGACCAGCAGTGGCGTTCGTGGCTCGATAGGTTGAGTTAGACTACGTTTGCAAATGTTACGGTTGGTTAGGGTAGGATAGGGTAGCTTCGAGTTTTGTGCTATAGACCGACATTCGGAGGATTTCTACGGTCTACATTCATCTGCCGCACTCTGCACTACCCTGGGGGGCCAGTAATTGTGGCCTCTGCACGTTAGCTTGAGTTAGGTCATGTTTGGTTAGTTTATGTTTGTTTTGGTTAGATACGGATAGCTTTGACTCATGTGCTTTACACTGCTATACGTTGAGTTTCTGCGCTATTGATTACCCAGCTATACTCTGCTCGATCCTCGGGATCCGAACAATAGCGGTATGGCTCGTTATCTTGTGTTAGGTTACGTTTGGCTATGATAGGTTGGAATAAGTTTGGCTTTGGTAGCTTTGTTCCGTCGATTCCTGCCCTCCACCTTGCTCTACTCCAGTATGCTAGACCCTGTGGAGGAATGAAATAGTGGTCGCGGCACGTGACGTTTAGTTTGGCCACGGTCGGTTAGGTTATTTTAGTCTGGGTTAGGTTCGGATATCTTTGACTTTTCCGCCCTACACTGCGATCATATGGATTTTTGCGCCCCCACTCCTCATATATATTCTGCTTGGCTCTGGCGGTGCAGCAACATTGGTGACGGCACGGTAGGTTGTGTTTGGTTACGTTAGGAAGTGTGAAGGCTGGTTAGGTTACGATTGGTTACATTGACTTTTGCGCTATACACTCCTTTTCGGGGGATTTCTCCGCTATACTGCACTCTAATAAGCCCTGTTTAGTTCGGCGGGGGGGGGCAGATATAGTGGCCGCGACCCATTATGTTGTGTTAGGTAACGTTTGGTTCGGTTATGTTAGGCTTGGTTTGGTTCGGATAGAGTTGAGTTTTGCGCTTTACACTGCTATTCGGTGGTCTTCCGCGCACTTCGTTGCTCTACTATACTCTACTCCACTCTTGAGATGCCAGCAACGGCGGTCGTGGCACTATAGGTTGTCTTATGTAGCGTTTGGATAAGTTAGGTTAGGGTAGGTTTGGTTGGGATGTACTTGGCTTTTGTGATGTAACCTGCTACCTGGTGCATTTCTGCACTTTGCGGTGCTCTAGTATACCCTGCTTTGCTCTGGGGAGGTCAGCAACAGAGGTCTGGGCACGCTAGGTTGGGTTAGGTTACGTTCGGTTATGCTATGTTTGGTTATGTTATTCCAGAATAGCTTTGACATTCGTGGTATACACTGCTATTCGGTGGATTTCTGTGCCGTACTTTGGTCTGATATTATCTGCTTTGCTCTGGGGAGGCCAGAAATTTCGGCCGCGGCGCGTTACGTCCAGTTATGTTACGTTTACTTGTGTTACGTTTTGTTAGGTTAGTATAGGTTAACTTTTACTTTTATGCTACACACTGCTATTCGGTGGACTTCTAGGCTTCTCGCTGCTGTACTATAATCTACTCGACTCTGGGGACGCCACCAGCGGCGGTCGTCGCACGACAGTTTGGGTTAGGTTGCGCTTGGCTAGTGTATGTTAGCGAAGGTAAGGTATGTATAGCTTTGAATTCTCAGCTATACCCAGCGGTTTTACGAAATTCCTCGCCCCACTCTCCTCTGATATGTTCTGTATGGGCCTGGGAGGCCAGCAATAGTGGTCCAGGCACGTTGGGCAGAGTCAGCTCACGTTTGGTTAGGTTAGGTTTGGCTAGGTTAGGACGGGATAGATTGAGCTTTTGTGCTCTACACTGCTATTCTGTGGATTTCTGCTTTCTGCTGCGCTCTAATGTGCTCTGCTCGTCTTTGGCGGTGACAGCAGCATTGGTCTCGGCATGTTACATTGTGTTAGGTTACTTTCGTTTATGTTCCGATTGGATAGGTTAGGAAAGGATAGCTTTAACTTTTGTGCTAAGCATCAATATTCGGTGGACTTCTGCGATCTAATTTGCGCGAAAATGTTCTGCTTGTCTCTGGGGTGGCCGGCAATAATGTCCGCGGCACGTACGGCTAAGTTACGTTACGTTTGCTTTGGTTACGTTAGGACAAGTTTGGTTGGAAAGGCTATGTCTTTTGTGCTGTATACTGGTATAGGGTGGATTCTTGCGCTCTACTGAGCTCTAGTATATTCTGCTTGGCTCTTCGGAACTCAGCCGTTGTGGTCTCGGCAAGTTACGCTGTGGTACGTTGCGTATGGTTATGTTACGTTTGATTAGTGTAGGAGAGTATAGCTTATACTATTGTGCTTTACACTGCTGTTCGGCGTGTTCCTGTGCTCTACATTATTCTGCTAAGCTCGTGTCAACTCCCTGGTGGCCAGCAATATTGGTCGCGGCACGTTGCGGCGTGCTAGACTACGTTAGTTTACGTGAGGTTAGGTTAGGATATCCTTGAGTTTTGCGCTACACACTGAAATGCGCTCGATTCGCTGTAGTATTCTCTGCGCGACTCTGGGGACGTCAAGAATGGCGGTATCGGCTCGATAGGTATGGATATTCTCCGTTTGATTAGGATAGTTTATGTCAGGCTACGTTAGGATATCTTCGATTTTTGTCTGATACACTGCTGTATGGTGGCGTTCTGCGCTCTACTATGCTCTGGTACTTTCTGCCTGGCTCCGGGGAATCCAGCAATAGTTGCCTCAGCACGTCAGTTTAAGTTAGGTTGCGCTTGGTTATATTTAGTTTGGTTGGGTTAGGAGAAGATAGCTTGGACTTTTGTGCTATACAGAACTATTCGTTCGATTTCTACTCCCTACGTTGCACTACTATACGCTGCTCGACTCTGTGGAGCCCAGTAACTGTGGTCACGGGCCATTATGTTGTGTAAGGCAACATTTGGCTACGTTACGTTCGTTTGGGTTAGGAAAAGGTAGATATGACTTTCGCGGGAAACACTGATGTTCGGTGGATTCCTACGCTCTACTGTGCTCTACTATATTCTGCTTGGCCGCGGTGAGTCTAGCAACAGTGGTCGCGTCACGATATGTTTGGTCAGACTGTGTTTGGTTTGGTCCCGCTGTTTTGGGTTAGGAGTGGGTTGCTTAGACTTTTACGATGTGCACTGGGATTCTATGGATTTCTGCCTTCCACTGTCCAATCATATGCTCTTCCTCTATCTGTGGAGGCCAGCAATGTTGTTCGCGGCACGTTTGGTTGTGTCAGATTACGCTGTGCTTAGTTAGGTTAGGTTGAGTTTGGTTATGGTTGTTATGACGTTTGCGCTATACACTGCTATTCGGTGGACTTCTACGCTCTGCTACGCTGTAGTATATTCCGCTTGGCTATTGGGAGGCCGCCAGTCGTGCTCTCGGCACGTTAGGCTGAGTTATGTTACGTTATGATATGTTATGTTTGGTTAGGTTAGGATAGGATGGCTGTGACTTTCGTAGCATACACTGCTATTAGGCGGATTTGTGCGCTCTACATTGCTCTAATATACCCTGCTTGGTTCCAGGAAGGCCAGCAACACTAGTCCCGTCACTTCATGTTGAGTTATACAACGTTCGGTTTGAATAGGTTACGACAGGTTTGGTGAGGATGGCTTCCACTTTTCTTCTATGCGCTGCACTGCGGTGGCATACTGCGCTCTTCTGTACTGTAATACATTCTGCTTGGCTTTGCGGAGGCTGGTAATAGTGGTATCGGCAGGTTGGGTCTAATTATTGTACGTATGGTTAGGTTAGGTTGCGTATGGTTATGTTAGGATATCTTTGACCTTTGTGCTATATATTGCAGCTTGGTGGTTTTCTGCGCTCTGCTGTGCTCTAGTATATTCTGCTTGGCTATGTGGTAGCCAGAAGTAGTGCTCCCGGCGCGTTGGTCTGAGTTATGTTGCGTTTGGTTTTGTTACGTTTGGTGTGGTTAGGATAGGATAGCCCAGACTTTTGTGCTATACACCGCTGTTCGGTGTATGTCTGCGCTGTACAGAGGTATACTATGTTCTTCTCGTCTCTCGGGCGGCCATCAATAGTTGTCGCGGCACATTAGGTCATGTTAGGGTACGTTCGGTCGGGTTAGGTTACGTTGGGTTAGGTTAGGATAGCTTTGGCTTTCGTTGGTATAATCTGTTGTTCGGTGGATTTCTGCGCGCCACTGTGCCCTAGTATGTACTGCTTGGCTCTGGGGAGGCCAGATATAGTTGTCTCGGAACGTTAGGTTGAGATGCATACCCGTTGCTTATGTTAAGTCTGATTAGGTTAGGGTATGATAGCTTTGACTCTCATGCTGTACACTGCTACTCGGTGGACTCCTGCGCTCTACATTACCCTAATATGATCTGCTTGGCTCTGGGCAGGGCAGCAAGTGTGGTCTCGGCGCGTTAGAATGAGTTATGTTACGTTTGGTTGCGTTACGTTTGCCTTGGTTAGGATAGGATAGCTTTGACCTTTGTGCTATATACTGCTTCAAGGTGAATTTCTGCGCTCCGCTGAGCTCTAGCATTCTCTGCTTGGCGTTGGAGGGGCCAGCAATAGGGTCCTCGGCACGTTAGATTGAGCTAGGATGCGTTTGGTTAGGCTACGTTTGGTTATGTTAGGATACGATAGCTTTGACTTCTGTGATATACACTGCTCTTCGGAGGATTTCTGCGCTTTACTGTTGTCTAATATGCTCTGCTTGGCGCTGTGGATGCCAGCAATGGGTGTCACGGCTCGTTAGGTTTATTTGAGCTTCGCTTGGCTATGTTAATTTATGTCGGGTTAGGTTACTATATGTCTGACTATTGTGCTTTGCACTTAAGTGCGGAGGATATCTGCGCTCTCGTGTGCTCCATTATATTCTGTTTTTCTCTGATAATATCAGAAAAAGTGATCTAGGCACCTTAAGTAGGGTTTGGTTACGCTTGGCTATATTCTGCTTGGCTACGATGGGCTATGATAGCTACGACTTTTTCGCTGTACACTGCTATTCGGTGGATTTCTACGCTCTACCCTCCTCTAATATCTTCTGCATGGCTCTGAAGAGGCCAGCTGTATTATTCTAGGCACGTTATTCTTAGTTACATTTTGTTTGCTTATGTTACGTTTGGTTATGTTAGGATAGGTTAGGTTTGGATAAGATGGCTTTGACTTTTGTGCTTTACACTGCCATTCGTTGGATTCCTGAACTCTACTGCAATCTAACCCTCCGTGCTTTGCTCTGGGAATTCCGGAAATGGTTGCCGCGGCGCGTTATGTTGTGTTATGTTACGTTTGGTTTGGTTAAGTTTGTCTGTGTTAGGTTAGGATACCTCTGACTTTTGTGCTAAACACTGCCATTCTATGGACCACTGCGCTCTATTCTCCCATGATATGCCCTGCTTGGCGATGGCGAGACCAGCAATATTTGACTAGGCACGTTAGGTTGGGATCTGTTATGTTTGGTTGAGTTAGGTTAGGTCAGTTTGTGTAGGATATCTTTTACTTTTCTGCTTTACACTTCACTGCGGCGGAATTCTTCGCTCTTCTGTGCTCTAGAATGTTCTGCTTGGCTCAGTGGAGGTCAGCAGTAGTGGTGCAGGCACGCAAGGATGAGTTAGGTTACGTTTGGCTATGTTACGCTTGGTTAGGTTAGGATAGGGTAACTTTGACTTTAGCGCTATACACTGCTATTCGCTTCTCTTCATTGCTCTACTATACCCTGCTCGATTCAGGGCAGTCTAGCGATGTCGTCCGTGACACTATAGTTCGCGTAACGTTACGCATGATTTAGTTAGGTTTGGTGAGGATTGGATCGGAAGGCTTTGACTTTTGTGCTATACATTGCTATTCGGTAGGTGTATGCAATCTGAGATACTCTACTGGCATCCGCTTTTCTCTCGGGAGGCCTGCAGTAGCGGTCGTGGCGAGTTTGGATGAGTTATGTTGCGTTCGGCTAGGTATGGTTTGGTCATGTTTGGATAGGATAGAATTGACTCTTGTGCTATACACCGCTAATCGGTTGTTCCCTGCGTTATACATTGCTCTAATATGCTCTGATTGGCTGTGGGTGTCCTACAATAGTATTCTCTTCACGTTACGTTTAGTTAGGCTACGTTGTGCTAGGCAAGGTTAGGGCAGATTATGATAGAATATCTTTGACTCTTGTGATACACACTGCAATGCGCTGTACTAATGACCTCTACTGTGCTCTAGTATATACTGCTTGACTCTGGGGATGCCAGAAACTGTAGCATCGGCGCGTTGGTTTGGGTTATTTCACGTTCGGTTATGTTAAGTTTGGCTATGCTAGGATATGGTGAGTTCGACTACTGTGCTATGCACTGCGATTATACGGACTTCTGCGCCCTACTCTCCTCTAATATGCCCTGCTTGGCTCTGGGGAGGCCACCAAAGAGGTCTCGGCTAGATACGCTTAGTTATTCTACGTTTGGTTGCATTGGGTTAGGTCAGGTTATGTTCGGATATCTTTGACGCTTGCGCTGTCCATTGCTATTTGGTCGATGTTTGTGCACAGCATTGCCCTACTAGTATCTGCCTGTCTTTCGGGAGGCCAGCAATATCGGTCGTGAAAGGTTTGGTTGAGCTAGGTTAAGCTGGGTTCAGTTAGGTTTGGTTAAGTTTGGTTAGGGTGGCTTTGACCATTGTGCTATACACTGCTGCCCGGTCGATGTCGGCGCTCTGTGTTGCTCTACCAGCATCTGCTTGGCCCTAAGGTGGCCAGCAATAGTGGTCGTGGCACGTTTGGTTTAGTTGCCTTGCGTTTGGTCAGGATAGGTTTTGCTAAGTTTGGTTAGTGTGGCTTAAACTTTTGTGCTATACACTGCTATTTGGTGGATTTGTGCGCTCTTATGAGCTGTAGTATATTCTGCTTGGCTCTGGGGAAGCCAGCAATAATATTCTCGGCACATTACGTTACGTTACCCTGCGCTTTGCTTGGCTAGGTCAGGATAGGTATGGCTATGATAGCTTTGACTCTTGTGGTGTACAATGCTATTCGGCCGATATCTGTGCACCGCACTGCTCTACTACCATCAGCTTGTCTCTGTAGATGCCAGCAATATCGGTCGAGGCATGTTTGGTTTTGTTAGGTTAAGCTTCGTTAGTTGAGGTAAGACTAAGTTCGGCTAGTATGGCTTTGAGCTTTGAGCTATACACAGCCATTTGGTGGGCTCCTTCTCTCTACTGTGCTCTAGTTCATTCTGCTTGGCTATAGGGATGCCAGCAATATTTTTCTCGGCACGTTAGTCCGAGATATGTTGAGTTCGATTATGTTACGTTTGGCTATGTTAGGATAGGATATCTTCGACTTTTGCGCTATACACTGCTATTCGGTGCATTTCAGCGCTGTAAATTGCTCTACTGTACTCTGATCGACACTCGGGAGGCCAGAAAATGTGGTCGCCGCACGTTAGTATCAGCTAGGTTACGTACGGTTAGGAAGGTTACGTTGTGTTAGATTAGGATTGCTCTGGCATTTGTGCTGCACAATGTCATTATATGTCCTTCTGCGATCTTCTATGCGCAATTGCACTCTGCTTGTCTCTGTGGACGCCAGGAATTGTGCTGACGGCACGTTGGGTTGTGTTATGTCACGTTTGGCTAGGTTAGGTTTGGTAAGGCTTGGACAGGGTAGCTTCGACTTCTGCCTTATATTCTGCTATTCGAATGATTTCAGCGTTCTACGTTGCTCTGCTTTACCCTGCTTAGATATTGAGAGGCCAGCAATGGCGGTCGTGGCACGTTAGTTTGTGCTACGTTACTTTTACTTATGTTACGTTTTGATAGGGGAGGGACGGGTTGCTTCGGCTTTTGCGCTATACACTGCAATCCTGTGGATTTTTGAGCCATACTCTGATCAAATATGCTCCGCTTGGCACCGGGGAGTCCAGCAAAAGTGGTCTCGGCATGTTCGATCGAGACAGGCTGCGTTTGGTTAGGTTACGTTTGCCTAGGTTAGGACAGTGTGTCTTCGCTTCTGCGCTGTACACCGCAATCCGGTGGACTTCTGCGCCTTACTTTTCTCTAATATGCACTGCTTGGCGATGTGGAAGCCAGCAATTGTGGTCTCGGCACGTTAGGTAAAATTAGGATTCGCTTGGCGAGGTCAGGCTATGCCAGGTTACGTTACGTCATGTCTGACTTTTGTGCTTTGCACCTCATTGCGGCTGATCTCGGCGCTCTTCCTTGCTCTAGTATGTTCTGCATTGCGCTGGGGAGGTCAGCAACAGTGCCCTAGGCACGATAAGCTGATTTACGTTACGTTTGGCTGTATTACGTTTGGTAATGTTAGGCTAAGGTAGCTATGACTCACGCGATGTACACTGCTATTCGATGGATCTCTGCAATCTACTCTGCTCTAGTACATTCTGCTTGGCTCTGGGTAGGCGCGCAACAGTGACATCAGCAAGTTAGGCTGGCCTAGGTTACGTTCGTTTATGCAACGTTTGGTAAGGTTAGGATAGGGTAGCATGGACTTTTGTGCATCACACTGCAATTCTACGGATTGCTGCAATCTCTACTCTCCTCTAATGTGTTGTGCTTGGCTCTTGAGGATTCGAGCAATACTGCTCGCCGCTCGTTAGGTTGATTTCGAATACGCTCGTTTATGTTACGGTTGGCAAGATTAGGAGGGGGTAGCTTTCACTTCAGTGCTATATTCTGGAATAAGGTTGACTTCTGCGCCCTAAAGTGCTCTGATATCTTCAGCTTCGTCCTGGTATAGCCAGAAATAATGGTCGCGGCACGTTATTTAGGGTCAGGTTACCTTCGGTTGTGCTGGGTTGGGCAGTTTTGTCAGGGTAGCTCTACCTTCTGTTCTGTTCACCGCTGTTCGGTGGATTTCTGCGCTCTACTGTCCTTCAGTATGCCCAGTTTGGCTCTGCGGTGGGCAGCAATATTGGTCTCGGCACGTTAGATTGAGTTAGGCTATGTTTGGCTAGGCTCCGTTGGTTTGGGATAGGTCCGGGTAGCTCCGACTGTTCTGCTATACACAGCGATTCTTTGGATTTCTGTGGGCTACTCTCCATTAATGTGTTCTGTATGGCTCTGGGGAGGCCACCAATGGTGCTCGCCGCACGTTAGGTCCAGTTATGTTACGTTCGGCTATCTTACGTTTGGTTATGATAGGAGATGATATCTTCAACTTTAGTGCTGTAGTCGGCCATTAGGTGGATTTCTGCGCCCTGCTGTGCTTCAATATGCGCAGGTTCGCTGTGGGAGAGCCAGAAATTGTGGCCACTGCACTTGATGTTTTGTCAGGTTACGTTCGGTTATGTTGGGTTAGGCTATGTTTGGTCAGGATAGCTTCATCTTTTGTGCTGTACACTGCCATTCGATGGATTTCTGCACTCTGCTGTGCTCTAACATGTCCTGCTTGGATCTGTCCATGGCAGCAATAGCGGTCCCGGTACATTAGGTTGGGTCAGGCTATGCTTGGTTATGTTCCGTTGGTTTGGGTTAGGCTCGGGTAGCTTTGACATTTCTGACATTCACTGCGGTTCTATGGATTTCTGTGTTCTACAACTCACTAGAATGTTCTGCTTGTCTCTGGGAATGGCAGCAATAGCTGTTACGGCACGTTAGGTTGCGTTTGGTTAGGGTTGGTTATGCTACGTTTGGTTAGATTAGGATAGCTTTGCCTTTTATGCTATACGCGGCTACTCGGTGGATTTCTGCACCCTACATTGCTCCACAATGATTTGCTCGTCGATGTGGAGGCCAGAAATTGTTGTCTCGGCGCGTTAGGTTTATTTAGGCTACGTTTTGCTACGCTACGTATATTTGGGTTAGGTTTGAATTGATTTGGCTTTCGCGGCATACACTGATATTCGGTGGATATCTGCGCTCCACCTTGCTCTACTATACGCCGCTTGGCCATGGGGAGCCCAGCAATTTTTGTCACGGCATGCTATGTTCAGTTAGGCTATGTGTGGTTATGTTCTGCTGGCTCTGGTTAGGCTCGGGAAGCTGAGACCTTTCTCGATACTACGGATTTCGGCGCTCTACTCTCCTCTAATATGTTCTGCATGGCGATGGTCAGGCCAGCAATAATCCACTCGGCATGTTGGGTTCAGTTTTTCTACGTTTGGTTAGGTTAGGTTAGGATATGTTGGGTTAGGGTTTCATTGTCTTAGTGCTATACACTCCTATTTGCTGGCTTTCTGCGCTCTACTCTGCTCCAGTATATTCTATTTGTCTCTGAGGTGACCGGCAAGAGTGGTATCGCCACGTGAGGTTAAGCTGTGTTAGGTGTCCTTATAATACGTTTGGATAGGTTAGGACCATATAAAGTCTTCTTCTTTGCTATTGACTGCTATTCGGCGGATTTCTTCGCTCTGCATTGCTCTACTACAGCTTCCTCGGCTCTGTAGTGAGCAGTTATAGTGGTTCCGGCCTGTTGGGTTTAGTCAAGCTTCGTTTGGTTACGATATGTTTGCATATATTTTGTTTTCGTGGTACACATTGTTATTCGGTGGACCTCCGCGCGCTACTGCGGTCCACTATACTCTGCCCAACTATGGGAAATCCAGCAATAATTGTCGCGGCGCGTCAGGTTCTGTCAGTTTGCTTTTGATTAGGTTGCGTTTGTGTAGGTTATGTTACGATATTTCCGACTTCTGTACTGTACACTTCTATTCGGTGGGCTTCTGCAGTCTACTGTGCACAAGTATGTTCTCCTTGACTCTGGTGAGGGCAGCAATTGCGGTCGTGGCACGTTTGTCTGGGTTATGTTACGTTCGGTTAGGCTCGGTTTGGATAGGGTTGGTTGGGACAGCTTTGAATTTTTTGCTATACACTGCTACTGGGTCGGTTTCAGCGACCTACGTTGCTCTGCTATACTCTGCTTGGCTCTCGTGAGGCCAACAATAGCGGCCGTGGCTCCCCAGGCTTGGTTACGTTACGCTACGGTATGTTACCTTGGATCACGTTAGGAGAGGATAGGTTTGGCTTTCGTGCTGTACACTGCTATTCCGTACATTTCTGCGCTTTACTGTGATCTGGTCTGTCCTGGTTGGCTCTACGGAGTGCAGAATTAGCGGTCTCGGCACGTTAGGTTGAGTCAGGCTATTTGCGGTTATGTTCTGTTTGTTTGGTTTAGGCTTAGGTAGTTTTGACTTTTCTGATATACACTGCGATCCAATGGATTTCTACGTTCTACTACTCAATAATGCGTTCAACTTGACCCTGGAGAGGCCAGCAATAGTGGCCGCCGCGCGATATGTCGAGTCACGTAACGATCTGGTAGGTCTCTTGCAATAGGTTTGGTTTGGATAGCTTTAACTTTTGTGCTGTACAATGCTTTTCGGTGGATTTCTGAGCTCTACCATGCTCTAGTATGTCCAGCTTGGCCCTGGGGAGGGCGGCAAGAGCGGTCTCGGCGGGTTAGTTTGAGTTAGACTATGTTCGGCTATGTTCTGTTGGTTTGTGTTAGGCTCAGGTTGCTTTGACTTTTCTGATATACACTGCGATTTTATGGATTTCTGCGTTCTACTCTCCAACATTGTGTTCTACCTGGCTCTATGGAGACCAGCAGTAGTGTTCGCGGCCTGCAAGTTTGAGTTTTACTACGTTCGGTTATGTTAAGTTTGGGTATGTTCGGAGAGGATATCTTCGACTTTAGCGCCACAGGCTAATATTAGGAGGAATTCTGCACCCTACGTCGCACTACTGTTTTCTGCTTGGCTCTGGAAAAGCCAGCAATAGATGTCTCGGTCCGTTATGTTGTGTCACATTACGCTCTGCTTTGTTGGAGTAGAATAGGTTTGGTCGAGATTGCTCTTTCTTTTGTGCTGCACACTGCTATTCGGTGGATTTCTACGCTCTACTGTGCTCTAGTATGTCCTGCATGACTCCGGGGGTGCAGCAATAGCGGACTTAGCTCGTTAGTTTGTGTTATGCTGTGTCTGGTTAGGTGGCATTGGCTTGGGTTTGGTTTCTGTAGCTATGACTTTTCTGATATACACTGCGATTCTATGGATTCCTGACTCTATGGACTCCCTGATTCTATGGACTCCCCACAAGTGTGGTCTGCTTGTCTCTGGGCATGCCTGCATTAGTGAGTGCGGTACGATAGATTGTGTTAGTCTGCGTTCGGTAACGATACGACTGGTTTAGTTTGGAGTGGGTAGCTTTGACCTTGGTGCTGTAGTCTCCTATCAGGAGGACCACTGAGATCTACAGTGCTGCAATATTTTCAGCTTTGCTCTGGGAAGAAAAGCAACAGTGGTCCCAGGCGGTTACGTTGTGTCTAGTTACGCCCGGTTAGGTTGGGTTAGGCTAAGCTTGGTTAGGGTAGATTTAACTTCTGCGCTGAACACTGATATTCGGAGGACTTCAGCACTCTACTGTGCCCTTGTACGTCCTGCTCGTCCCCGGCAGAGGGGGGAGGGGGATCAATAGCGGTTTTGGCACATTATGCAGTGTTAGGCTAAGTTTGGCTATGTCCTGTTGGTTTGGGTTAGGCTTATGTGACTATGACTTTTCTGATATACACAGCGATTTTATGGGCTTCTGCGTTCTACACTCCACTAACGTGTTCCGGTTGGCTCTGCGGATGCCAGGAACATTGGACGAGGCACGTTGGTTTGTGTCAGGTGACGTTTGGTTCTGTTACGATTGGTTAGGTTAGAAGAGGTTGCTTTTTCTCTAGAGCTGTAGTCTGCCATTATGTGGATTTCTTCGCCCTACAGTTCTCTAACATTTTCAACTTGTCTCTGGAAGGAGAGTAATGGTGGTCTCGGCATGGTATATTGTGTCAGATTGCGTCCGGTTAAGTAGGGTTGGGCTATCCTTGGTCAGGATTGCTTTAACTATTGTGCTGTGCACTGATATTCGGTGGACGTCTGCGCTCTACTGCCTTTAGTATTTCCTGCTTGGCCCTGGGGAGGGCAGCGGTAGTGGTCTCGGCTCGTTACGCATAGTTAGGTTACGTTCGGTTAGGTTGCGCTAGGGTAAGCTACCTAACCTAACCTAACCTAACCTAGCCTAGCATAACCTAGCCGAACCCAACTTAAAATAACCTAATATAACCTAGCCGAACCTTACCTAACCTAACCAATCCTAACCAATCCAAACCTAACCAAACGTAACCTAACTCAACCTAACGTGGCGCGAACTCTCTTGTTGGCCTCCGCAGGGCCAAGCAGATCCCATTAGTGGAGAGTAGAGCGGATAAATCCATACAATCGCAGTGTACATCGTAAAAGTCGAAGCAACCCAAACCTAACCCAAATCAAAAGAAGCTATCTAAATATAGCCTAACTTAACCTAACGTGTCGAGACCTCAATTGCTGCCATTTCGAGATCCAAGCAGGACATTCTAGAGCACAGTAGAGGGCAGAGATCCACCGAATGGCAGTTTACAGCGCAAAAGGTAAAGTTGTCCACTCCGAACTTAGCTTATCCCGTCCTATCCGTACGTAAACTGTCTCACCATAACGAGCTGAGACCACTATTGCCGGCCTTCGCATAGCCAAGCTCATAACATTAGAGTCATTTGGGCGCAGATATCCACCAGATAGCAGACTATAGCACTAAAGTCGAAGATACCCTCTCCTAACCAGTCCAACCGTGACATAGCCAAGCGTAACCTAACTCTACCTAACGCGCAGCTGCCGCTTTTCCTAACCTCCCCAGAGCAAAGCAGGGCATATTAGATCGCAGTAGAGCGCAGGAATCCACCGAAGAGCAGTGTATAACACAAAAGTCAAAGCTACCCTATACTAACCTAACGGAACTTAACATAGCCATGTGTACGTAATTCAACATAACGCGCAGAGACCACTATTGCTGGCCTTCCCGGAGCGAAGCTGAACGCATTAGAGCAAGGTAGAGCGCCAAAATAAGCCAGGCAGCAGTTTACAGTAGAAAAGATGGAGCTATCCTCTCCTAACCTGACCTAACCTAACCTAATCTAACGTAGCCTATCTCAACATAACGTGCCGCGACCATTATTGCTGACATTTGCAGATCCAAGCTTAACATATTGGAGCACAGTGGAGTGCCGAAATCCGCCGAAAAGCAGTGCATAGCACAAAAGTCGGAGCCATCCTGTCCAAATCTAAAGAACGTAACATAAGCAAACGTACCATAACTCAACATAACGCGCCGTGACCACTATTGCTGGGCTTATCAGAGACAATAAGAGCTAACTAGGTCACAGTAATGCTCAGGAAGCCGCCAAATAGCACCGAATAGACCAAACATCATAGTTACGCTACCCTTATCTGACCCAACCAGGCCCAACCAGGCGTAGACTAGCACAACTTCACGTTCCGATGCAACTATCGCTGGCCCTCCGTTTGCTATGCTGAACATTTTAGAGCACAGCAGGTTGCGGGAATCCGCCAAATAGCAGTGTATTGCAAAAAAGGCAAAGCTATACTCTCCTAGTCTAACCAATCGTAACATAACGAAGCGTAACCTAACTCCGCCTAACCGCCTTACACCAATACTTCTGGCCCCTCGAGAGCCAAGGTGAATATACTAGAGCACGGTACATCGCACCAAATCCACGGCGTAGCAGTGTAAAGCACTAGAGTAAAGATAACCTAACATAACCCGACCTTATCTAATCCTCTCAAACGTAGCCTAGCTCAGAATAAGGTGCCGAGACCGCTATCGTAGCTTATCCCAGATCCAAACCGAACATAGCAGATCAGTGGAGCGCAGGGATCTACCAAATAGTAGTGTATGGCACAAAAGACATAGCCATCCTAGCCCATCATGACCAAGCATACCATAACCAAACCTAACATATCCAGGCCTAAATTGCTGAGACCGCTTTTGCTGACTCCCACGGAGCAAACCTGAGTATAATAGAACACACTAATGCGCAGAAATCCGTCGTATTGTCGTGTATATCACAAAAGTCAAAGATAACCTAATTTAACTTTACCTAATTTAACATATCCAAACGTGGGCTAACTCAACATAGAGTGCCAATGCCACCGTTGCTGCCTCTCCCAGAGCCAAGCTGTACTTATTAGACCACAGTAGAGTGCATATATCCGCCGAATAGCAGTGTATAGCGCAAAAGTCATAGCTAGCGACTCCTAACCTCACCAACCGTAACATAACCGAACATAACCCAAATGAAGCTGACGGGACGCGGCCACTATTCCTGTCCTCCACGTATCGAAGCAGAACATATTAGAGGAGCGTAGAGTGCAGAAATGAATAGAATCGCTTTGTACAGCAGAAAAGTTAATGCTATCGAAACCTAACCACAGCAAATACAACCAAACGGAACGAAGCCTAATTGAAAATGAAGAGCCGCGACCTATATTTATGGGCGCCCCAGGGCTAAACAGAACATATCACATCACAGTGGAGCGCAGAAAGCGACCGAATATCAGTGTATAGCACAGAAGTCATAGCTATCCTCTGCCAACCTCACCAAACGTAATATAACCGAACGTAGCCTAACACAAACTGAAGTACCGCGACCACCATTGCAGGCCTCCACAGAACCATGCAGAGCACATTAGTGGGTATTAAAATTCAGAAATCCATAGAATCGCAGTGCGAAACTCTAAAGCCTAAGCTAATCACGCCTGACCCAAACAAACGGAGCCTAACCAATCATAGCATAGATCAACATAACGTGCCTCGACCACTATTGCCGTACTCGCCAGGGACAAGCAGAATAAAGGAGAGCATTGTGGTGCGCAGGAATCCACCAAATATCAGTGTATGCCACGAAAGTGAAATCTATCCAAACCTACTCAACACAAACTATCTTAAGGCAGCCATACGTAGCCTAACAGAGACTAACGTGCCTGGACCACCATTACTGGCCACCACTGAGTCAACCAGAGTATAGCAGAGCCAAGTTAAGCGCAGAAAGCCACCAAGTAACGACGTACGGCACAAAAGTCAAAAACATACAAACCCAAACCGACCTAACTTAACCCTACGGGACGCACAATAACTTAACTTAACTTGCCGATACTACTGTTCCTGGCCTCCCAGAGCCATGTAGAATATGTTACGGCACAGTAGAGTGTAGAGATACACCGAAGAGCATTGCATAACACAAAAGACAAAGCCATCCTAGCCAAACGTAACCTATCCTAACCATACCAAATGTAACCTAACTCAACCAATCGTGCCACGGTCTCTATTGCCGGTTTCCCCAGAGTCTAGCAGGGTATAGTAGAGCAACGAAGGGCGCAGAAATCCGCCGAATAATAGTGTACAGCTCAAAAGTGGTAGATATCTTATCATAACCTGACAAGGCGTAACACAACCGAACGAGCATAACGCAACCTGTCGTGCCCACACCACTATGTCTAACCTCTCCAGGGCAAAGCAGGACATACTGGAGCACTGTAGAGAGCAGAATTCCGCTGAATAGAAGTGTATAGCACAAAAGTTAGTTCCATCATTTCCTAACCCAACAAATCGTAGCGTAACCAATCGTAACGTAACACAAAATAACGTGACGCGACCACAATTGCTCGCCTCCCCAGATTCGAGCACTGTATTTTAGAGCAAAGGAGAGCGCAGAATTCCACAAAATAACAGTGTACAACGGGAAATTAATAGCTATCCAAACATAACCCAATATAGCATAACTTAACCAATCGTAGCATAACACAGCCTAACGTGCCGAGGCCACTATTGCTTGCCTCCGCTGAGCCAAGCAGAATATACTAGAGCACAATGGAGCGCTGAAATCCACAGAATAGCCGTGTATGGAACAGAAGTCAAAGATATCACCTCCTAACCTAGCCAATCTTAACATAACCAAACGTAACGTACCATAACCTAACGTGCCGCGACCACCATTGCTGGCATCCCCATAGCCTAGCAGAGCATTTGAGACCAGAGTGGAGGGTAGATGTCCGCCGCATGTCAGTGTACAGCACAAAAGTCAATGATATCCTAGCCTAACCAAACCAAGCATAACATGTGCGAACGTAACATAGCTCATCCTAGCGTGCATAGACCATAGTTGATGACATCCCCAGGTCTAAGCAGACTACACTGGAGCACAGTAGAGCGCAGAGATCAACCATATAGCAGTGTATAGCACGAAAGTAAGAGCTATCCTATCCTAACAGGGCCAAACGTAACGTAACCAAACGTAACCTAACTCACAATAACATGCCGGGACCGTTATTGCTGCCCTCTTCAGAGACAAGTAGGACATATTAGAGGGGAGTAGAGCGCAGTTATCCACCGAACAGCAGTGTATAGCACAATAGTTTATGTTACCACCTCCTAACCTAGCCGACCTTAACATTACTAAACGCAACCTGACACAAACTAACGTGACGCGACAATGATTGCTCCCCTTCCCAGAGCCAAGCAGATCATACTAGTGGATAGTACACCTCAGAAATCCATAGCATCCAAGTGTATGTCAGAAAAGTCTAAGCTACTCTAGCCTAACCCAAGCAAATATAGCCTACCCGAACATAGCGTAGCCAAACATAGCGTGCCGCGACCACTATTCCCGGGCTCCCAAGGGTCTATTCGGATGTAGTAGAGCATAATAGAGGGCAGAGTTCCACCAAATCTCAGTTTATACCGCGAAAGTCAAATCGATCCATACCTAACCCTAACTAACATAACGCAGCAAAACGTAGCATATATCAAACTGTCGAGCGGAGACCACTATTACTGGCCTCCACAGAGTCGAACAGATTATTGTAGACAAATGTAGGACGTAGAAATCCACCGAGTATTGTAGTATAGCACAAATGTCAAAGCTATCCAAATCTACTAAACCAATCGTAACATTAACAAACGTAGCCTAACACAACTTATTGCGCCACGACCACTATTGCTGGCCTGCCCAGAGCCAAGCAGAACATACTGGAGCACAGTGAAGTGCAGAAATCCACCGAACAACAGATTATGCCAACGAAAGCCAAAGCTACCCGAACCTAACGCAACGTAACCTAACCCTACCGAACGTATCCTAACACGACCTATCGTGCCGCGACCACTATTGCTGGCCTCCTGAGAGTGGAGCAGAGCATAGTATACCGCCGTAGATGGCAGAAATACACAGATGGTTGGTGTATAGCACAAAAGTAGAGGCTACCTCGTCCGAGCGGCACCAAACATAACATAACCAAGCGCAACATGACTCTGCCCAACGTGCCACGAGCACTACTCCTGGCCACCACATAACCAAGCAGAATTTACTGGAGCACAGTAGGGCGCAGAAAGCCACCAAGCAGCAATATATTACACATGGGTCAAAGATATCGTAACCTAACCAGAAGCAACCTAACTTAACGAACGTACAATAATTAAACCTAACGTGCCGAGACCACAATTACCAGCCTCCTCAGAGCCAAGCAGAATATACTTCAGCATAGTAGAGCGCAGTAATCCATCGCATTGCAGCATACAGCAGAGGAGTGGAAGATATCCTAACCCGTCCTATCCGAACCTAACCCAACCGAACGTTGCATAACCCAACATAAGGTGCCGTGCGTAGCATTGCCGTCCTCCAAAGAGCTAAGCAGAGCGTATTAGTTCGCAGTAGAGAGCAGAAATCCACCGCATGGCATTGTATAGGCAAAAGACGAAGATGTCAGATCCTAACCTAACCAAATGTTACAGAACCAAACGTAGCATATCTTAACCTAATGTGCCCCGACCACTACTCCTGGCATCCCCGGAGACAAACAGAGAGTGACAGCGCACAATAGGGCGCGGAAGTCCATAAAATTGACGTGCGTAGCAGGAAAATCATAGCTGTACCATCCCAACCCAACCAAACCTTACCAAACTAAACATATTCTAACTCAACCTAACGAGCCGCGACCACTATTGTTGGCCTCCCCAGGGACATGCATAGCATAATAGGGGAGAGTATGGGCAGAAATCCATAGTACCACAGTGTGTAGCAGAAAAATGAAAGCTATCTAGACCTTACCCGTGCAAACATAAAACAATCAAACGTAACTTATCTTAACCTAACATGCCGCGGCCACCATTTCAGGCCTCCACAGAGCAAAGCAGAACACACTAGGGCACAGTAGAGCGTAGAAATCGACCGAAACAGTATACTCACCTAGCAAATCGTAAAACCACCAAACGTACCAAGCTCAACCTAACGTGCCGCCACAACTAATGCTGCCCGCCTCCCCCCGGAGCCAAGTGAACATATTAGGGGAGAGTAGAGCGCAGAGGTCCATAGAAACGCAGTGAATGCATAATGGTCGAAGCTACCCACTCCTAAGATAACCAAACGTAGCATTACTGAACGTAGCTTAACCCAACCTGACGTGCCGATACCACTATTGCATGAATCCACAGAGCCAAACAGAATATACTAGAGTACAGCGCAACGCAGAAATCCACCGGACAACAGTGTATACCACGTAAGCCACGCAACATAGCTTAACCTAACGGGCCGAGATAACCATTGCGTGCTTCCACAGAGACAAGCAGGACATATTAGAGGAGAGAAGGGTGCAGGAGTCCATTGAGTCCCTCTGCATAGCACAACAGTTGAAGCTACCCTATCCCAGCATAGCCAAAGGTAGCAGAACCGAACGTAGCCATAACCAACCTAACGTGCCGGGTCCACTATCTCTTGCCTCCCCAGCGCCAAGCCGAATACATCGGAGCCCAGTAGGGGACAGCAATCAAAGGCACTCCAGTGTTTAGCACAAAAGTCAAAGATATCCTAACCTAACTTATCCCAACCTAACCTATCCGGACGTAACATTACTCTACCTAACGAGCCGTGGCCACTGTTCCTGGCATCGCCGGGGACAAGCCGGGCGCAATATCGCACAATAGGGTGCAGAAGCCCACAGAATTACAGTGTGTAGCTCAAGAATCATAGCTATTCCGTCCTAACCCAACGTAACATAACCAAGCATAACATAGGTTAACACAGCTTGACGATCACAGCCGCGAACAATATTGATGGCATCACGAGGGACATGCAGAGCATATTATAGTGGAGTAGGGCGCAGGAATCCGTAGAATCGCAGTGTATAGCAGAAAAATCAATGCTATCCATACCTTACCCATTCAAACGTAAACTTACCGAACGTAACTAAATATAGCATAACATGCCGCGGACACTACTTCTGGGCTCCCCAGATCAAAGCATAGCATGGTAGAGCACACTTGATCGGAGAAATCCTCCGAAAAGCAGTGTGTTGCACAAAAGTCAAAGGTACCCTCACCTAACCTAACCTATCCTAACATAACTGAGCGTTACCTAACCCAAGTTATCGAGCCACGACCGCCACTGCTGGCCTCGCGAGAGCCCAGCAGAGTATAGTAGAGCAATGTATAACGCCGAAACCGGACGAACTGCATTGTATAGCACAAAAGTCAAAGCTAT
The DNA here is from genome assembly GCF_001483705.2 of Eufriesea mexicana. Taxonomy (NCBI): domain Eukaryota; kingdom Metazoa; phylum Arthropoda; class Insecta; order Hymenoptera; family Apidae; genus Eufriesea; species Eufriesea mexicana. The sequence goes on along the minus strand of NW_016909473.1, from coordinate 2,967 downwards.
CGCAACAAAACCTAACCAAACTGAACATAACTAAACCCAACTTGTCGCGGCCGCTTTTCCTGGCATCCACAGACACAAGCAGGTTGTGATAGCGCACAGCCGGGCGCAGAGTTCCATAGAATATCAGTGTGTAGCACAACAGTCGAAGCTATCCTAACCTAACGCAAAGTAACCTAACCTAGCCGAACGTATTCTAGCTCAACCTAAAGTGCCGCTACCAACATTGCTGGCCTCCATAGAGTCGAGCAGAGTATTGTGGAGCAATGTGGAGCGGAGAAATCCACCGAAGTGCAGTGTACAGCACAAGAGTCAAAGTTACCCTGTCTTACCCTAACCAAACGTAAGATATCCAAACCTGACCTAACAATACAAAACGTGCCTAGGCCACTACCCCTGGCCACCCCATCGCCTAGAAGAACACGTTAGAGGTGAGTGGGTCGCTGAAGTCAATGGAATGGCAGTGAATGGCAGAGTGGTCAGAGCTACCAAAACCTAACCCATGCTAACATAATCTCACCGAACCTAACGTAAGAAAACCTAGCGAAACACGGCCACTATCTCTGGCCTCGCCAGACCAAAGCAGTGCAAATTAGAGCACAACATAATGCAGGAATCCACCGAGTAACAGTGCATGGAACGAAAGTCAAAGCTATCCTAACCAAACCTGGGCTAACCTAACCTATCCGAACCTAACCTAACTCAAACTAACGTTCGACGGCCGCTGTTGCTGGCATCACGAGAGTCGAGCGGTGCATACTAGATCAATGTAAAGTGCAGCAATCAACCGAATAGCACTCTATAGCACAAAAGTCCCAGCTATCCCATCCCAAACTGGCCAATGGTAGCATAGCCAAACGGAACATGACCCTGTCAAACGTGCCGAGACCACCACTTCTTGCCTCCCCATTCCCAAGCAGATTATATTACAGCACAGTAGAGCTCAGAGGTCCATCGAGTAGCGGTGTATAGCACAAATGTCAATGCCATCCTAACCAAACATGACATAACCTACCATAACAAAACGTAAGCTAGCAAAGCCTACCGTGCCACTATCGCCATTGCTGGCATGCACAGATTCGAGCAGAGTATAGTAGAGCAACGAAGAGCGCATAAACCCTCCGAATAGCAGTGTGTAGCACAACAGACAAAGCTATCCTTTCATAACCAATTAAATCGTAACGTAACCAAACGCAACCTAACTTATCCTATGGAGCCGAGACCACTGTCACTGCCTCCCTCAGAGCCGTGCAGAACATATTAAAGGAGAATAGAGGGCAGGAATCCATATAATCGCATTGCATAGCACAATAGTCGAAGCTGCCCTTCCCTAACATAACCAAACGTGAGATAACAGAACGTAGCCTCGCTCAAACTAACGAGCCGAGATCAATATTGCTTGCCTCTGCAGAGGCAAGTAGAATATACTAGAGCAAAGTAGGGCGAACTGATCAACTGCATTACAGTTTATAGCACAAAAGTCTAATATGTCTAAGCCTATCCTAACCAAACATTGCACAACCAAACCTAACCTATCAAAATCTCACGTGCATAGGCCACTATTGCTAACCTCCTCATCGCCAAGCAGAACATATTAGCGAGAGAAGAACGCAGAAGTCCACCAAACGGCCGTGTATGGCACAAGAGACAAAGATATCCTAACCTAACCCAAACAAACCTAACCAAGCCCGAATTAACCTATCTCAAGCTAACGAGCCACGGCCACGATTTCTGGCATCCCCAGAGAAAAGCGGGGCATATTAGAGCACGGTAGAGGGCAGGAAAGCACCGAATAGCTGTGTATAGCATGAAAGTCATGGCTACCACAACCAAACGTATCATTACCTCTCCTAGCCTAACGTAACGTAACTCATCCAAACGTGCCGAGACCACTATTGTTGCCGCCCTCAGAGCAAAGCAGAACGCATTAGTGGAGGTTAGAGCGCAGAAATCGATAAAATCGCAGTGCACACCACAACAGTCGTCGCTACTCTATCCTAACGTAGATAAACGTTACTTAACCGAAGCATACCGCGACCACAATTGGTTGCCTCTGCAAAGCCAAGCAGAATAGACCAGAGAAAAGTAGAGCACAATAATCCTCCGCGTTGCGGTTTCTACCAAAAAATTCAAAGGCATCCTACCCCAACCTAACAAAATCCAAATGTAACCTAACTCAACCTAACGCACCTAGGCCACTACTTTTGTAGACCCCAACGCAAAGGAGAACACATTAGAGGAGAGCGGAACGCAGAGGTCAGATGATGGCAGTGTATGGCAGAAGGGTCAAAGTTAACCAAACCTGTCCCAAGCTGCCGTAACCTAACCAAACGCAGAATAACAGGAACTAACGTGCCGCGGCCACTATTTAAAGCATCCCCACAGCAATGCAGGGCATATTGGAGCACAGCAGAGAGTAGGAATCCACCGAATAACAGTGCATATCGCGAAAGGCACGGCCATCTTAACTAAACATAGCCTAACCTAACCAAACCAAACGTAACCTAGGACAGTCTATCGTGCCACGACAGCCATTACTGGCTTCCCCAGATTCGAGTAGATTATAGTAGAGAAACGAAGAGCGCAGAAATCCTCCGAATAGCAGCGTATAGCATAAAAGTCTTAGATGTCCTATCTCCACCTGACAGCGTAACGTAACCGAACGTTACCTATTTAGCACTGACGTACCGAGACCAACAAAGCTGCATACCCGGAGCCAAGAAGAACATATTGGAGAACAGCAGAGTTCAGAAATCCGCCGAATAGCATTGCGTAGCGCAAAATTCGTTGCTACCCTGTCCTAACTAGGCCATACGTAACGTCACCAAACGTAGCCTATCTCAGCATATCCTGCCAAGGCCACCATTACTGGCCTCCATTGCGTCAAGCGGAGCGTAGCAGACAATTGTAGGGCTCTGAGATCGGCCAAACAGCAGGGCACAGCACAAAGGTCAAAGCTGCTTTATCCAA